>NC_060149.1:394672273-394972273 GCF_021461385.2 Schistocerca piceifrons
ATTTGACTTAAACCACTCATATGCTATTACATTTATACCATAGAACTGTAATTTCTGTAACATAATGTCATGGTTCACACAATGAAATGCTTTGGACAAGTTACAGAAAATTCCTATTGGTGACATTTTACTATTTAAGGACTCGTGGACAGTGTAATTGTATATTGCTGTCTCAGTGGAACAGCATTTTTGAAATCCGAATTGTGGTTTACTAAGTATCCCATTACTGTTGAGATGGCTCACCACACTTTAGTACATTACTTTCTCGAAGATTTTTGAAAATGCTGTAAGCAAGGATACTGGCTGATAATTGACATCTGTGGTGTCCCCCTTTCTGTAGAGCAGTGTTGACAATGGCATATTTTAACCTCTCTGGGAAAATACCTTGAGTTAGTGATGCATTGCATATGTGTCTCAGAACATAAGCTGTAATTGCTCCACATTGTTTTAATATATTATTAGAGATGTCGTCTACTCCAACAGAACATTTAGTTTTCAAAGATTTAATAATTTTACTTATTTCACAAGAGGTTGTTAGGTGAAACTTAATCTGACTAAATTTCTTCAAAAACAGACTCTTCCATGTACTGCCTAGCTTTTTCTTTTGAACTGTCCTCACCAATTTTTTCTCCTGCACTTAAGAAATGGTTGTTAAATACATTAGCTACTTGTGTACTGTTGGTTTGGATGGTCTCATTCTCCCTAATAGTAATACTACCTACCGCAGTGGTTACTTTTCCTGTCTCCCTTCTAACAACATTCCGTATTGATTTGATTTTATTACTGGAGTTATTAATTTCTTCTCTAACATACATATTTCTTGATTTCCTTACAACTTTTCTCAGTTTGTTACAATAATTTTATAGTGTAAAACTACTTCTGGATCTTTACTAGTTCTTGGTGTTTCATACAGTTTTCTTTTTCTTTCTGAAGACACTTTAATACTTGTAGTAATCCACAGTTTCTTTGAAAAATGTGTAGTGATACATTTAGTAATTTTCCTTGAAAAACAATGTTCAAAAAGGGATATAAATGTATTAAGAAATATGTTGCATTTATGATTAGCATTTGGCTCATTATATACATCTCCCCAATTAGCATTTCTTAAGCTTTCTCTGAAGTGCTGTATAGATGCCAGGTTGAGTGACCTCACACTTTTACTTAATGGCTTCTGAACTGTACACCCTGTTAGGTTTTGTAAGTTAATCAGTTGTGCATCATGGTCTGACAATCCATTTACCACAGGGAAAGCGTGTGTTTGTTTTACACCCTCTTTCTGTACAAATACATTATCTATTAGTGTGCTGCTGTCTTCAGCTATACGTGTAGGGAAATTGATCACTGATTCTAAGTTGCATGTTGTTAATAACACTTCTAGTTCACTTGTGCTCTCAGAATTATTTAGAAAGTTTTCATTGAAATCACCACAGATCAATAACTTCTTTGTTTTGTCTGACAGACAGCGTAATATGGAGTCAAACTTTTTTTATGAATAGCTCCCAGTCTCCTAATGGGGACCTGTACACTGTTGCTAATATCAATGCTACATTATCACATGCACAAATCTCAAAGTGCTGATCAACACAAAATTTATACCCTTGTTTTGTGAAAATAGCAACTCCTCCATTATCCATCCTAGATCTGCAAGTGTAAGATGTTAAATTATACCCACTTATACTGACACTATCCATGCCCACAGTTACATGGTGTTCAGACAGACAGATTATATCAATCTCATTCTTAGTTTTGAAATCATCTAAACACACTAAAAGCTCATCTACTTTATTTTTTATTCCCCTGATATTTTGATGAAGTAAGTTGATACTGCCCTTAGCTTTACCCCTATTTACTGTGCATGAAGATTCTTTTATTCTATTTATCTTGATGGTCATCTGACTCGACTTTGGCTTTAACCTAAAAAATCTGTCTGCCTGGACCCATTAACCACAGTGGTCACTCCTTGCATGACTGTGGACCCCCTTACAGTTTCTGCTAATAGAGAAGCTAACTTATTTTTCCCCATCCTATTCAGGTGCAGGCCATATGTAGTGTATCCCCACTTACCAATAGCATTTAATGAAACAACACTTGTAAGATTTTTGCTGGTGTCTGGAGGGAGCATCCTGTTCAGCTCAGTGTTAACATGCCTTACAGCAGTGTTTACCCAGGGCTGATCATGGTGCTGAAAGACCTCCACAAACCCCACATTTGTGTGCTCAGTTTCTGCTCCTATTTTATCCAGGTCACCCCTAATACTGTATCTTGGATTCATAGCCACGCTGTTTCCTGCTCCCCCAGCTATGATTACCTGATCTGCCTTCTCAGTGTCCCTGCATACCTGACCTAAGTTTTCTGTCACCTGGCTAAGGCTAGCACTCAGTTTCACAAAACTTGTGACCTTGTACCCTGCACCCAATTTCTCCTGAAGCTGCTGGCCCAAACCCCTCTCATGACTGGTGCCTATAAGCAGAATTCTTCTTTTCCTATTCTAGTTTGATCCCGACCTGTCTTTTTTCTTTAAGCTAATATTCTGCTTCAACCTACTTTCAACTACATCTGGATGAGGCCCTTCCTCCACTTCAGATAGCAAGCCAAACTGATTTACTAATTGAATTTCTGGAGTTTTTTCAAGTGTTCCCCTATTTCGCTCTTTGCTTGCTACCTTTTCCCAGTTCCCAGTCTTTCTTCGTCTCTTAACCTACATCATTCCAAGTTTGCGTTTTCTAATTCAGCCTTAAGGGCACAAATTTTTGCCTCCTGTTCAGCAATTTTTCTGTCCTTTCTACATAACCTACACTGCCTTGGAAGAGCCTCATTTTCTATCCTCGTTTCCTTGCCGCTACAATCACCCCAATGAAACCATAACTTACAGTCTACACAGAACATCGCCTCTTTCAAATTTCTACGGCAACCACCACATTTGTCACACATGATTTGATAGACAAACTTAACACAAAAGCAGAGAATAAGTTGCCACAAGACCACAGTAGTTTTGTAACCTGTAGCCTACTAATTCCTAAATAAACACTAATGTAAACAAACTTTTAAATTTACTTCCGAAAGTTTTAACTACCTAGCTCTGTATGACCAACATGAATTAATTTGACTTTGAAGTGATAACACTAGTCAAAAACGAAAATCTACACTCGCGTGAAATTTATGCCTAAAAAACGTAAACGAAACTAGCGACTACCGGCCTTTTACAAAAATACTTCCTTTTCGATATAAATACAGTCAGAAAAGCGAAACCTTCAATAGATAGCCTAGAGAAGTAGTATATACACTAGTCTAAAATGTAATATTAACTAAATTGGCTCTTATTTAAATATTAATCACTTATCTTAGCGAGAGCTGCATACAAGTGCATCTGATAACAGTGTAGGGGCGGGGGGCAGAAAAGGGCTGCTTGTGGGAGCACGCAGGGACAAGGTGGAGAAAGGGTAGGGCAGTTAGGAGCAGTCGGGGAGGTTAGATGGAGGGTGGGGAAGGGGCCATCAGAAAAGGAGAGAAGTAAAAAGACCGTGGGTGCGTTGGTGGAATACAGGGCTGTGTAGTGCTAGAATGGGACCAGGGAAGGGGCCAGATGGGTTGACTAACGAGGGTTGAGGCCAAGGGGCTTATGGAAATGTAAGATACATTGCAGGAAGAGTTTCCGCCTGTGTAATTCAGAATAGCTAGTGTTGGTAGGAAGAATCCAGGAGGCACAGGCTGTGAAGCAGCCCTTGAAATGAAGAACGTGTTGAGCAACATGCTCAGCAGTGGGGTGGTGTAGCTGTTTCTTGGCCACAGTTTGTCAGTGACCATTCATGTGGACTGACAGTTCGTTGGTTTTCATGCCCACATAGGATGCAGCACAGTGGTTGTAACTTAAAGTGAGATCTCGTGACTGGTTTCACAGGTAGCCCTGCCTTTGACACGACATGTGACACTTGTGGCTGGACTGCAATAAGTGGTGCTGGGAGGATGTGTGGAATAGGTCTTGCACCTAAGCCTATTACAGGGGTATGAACTAGGAGGCAAGGAGTTGGGAGCAGGCTTGTGTAGGGATGGATGAGGATATTGTGTAGGTTCTGTGGATGGCAGAATTCCACTGTGGGAGGGCTGGAAAGAATAGTGAGTAGGACATTCCTCATTTCAGAGCATAACTAGAGGTACTAGGAACCCTAGCAGAGAATGTAATTCAGTTGCTCCAGTCCTAGATGGTTATGAGTCACAAGGGGAATGCTTCTCTGTGGTTGGACAGTGGGACTTTTGGAGGTGGTGGGTGATTGGAGAGATAGGCACAGGAGATCTCCCGTACCTTATCTCTCCATCTGACCACCATCAGATTGCTTATTTTGCAATGGTCTTTTTGTTGTGCCTATCTGCATCTCAGCATCTCTAAGTTGATTAGCATCTATCTTTTTTATAATATTGTGACATTCCATCCTGGATTTTCCCTGGTTTAATTGGCATGATTAGCAGTTCATTACAAATGTAGATCTGCTATGTGAGTGAAGCCTTAAGTACACTTAACATTATCCTAGAGTAATTAACCTTAATCAGATATGTAGGGTCACGCAAATCTGATGGCTGCTGCATTAGTTGTTTGTTTGTTAAAGCAGTAAGCCTAGACTAATAGTTCTATATCCTAGATTTGATTCTTGGTAAATACAAGGATTTTTTTCTGTCACTTTTCAGTTCTTTAATTTCTTGCAATTCTTTGTTAATGAGAAAAATATTGAGTTGCACCATTGATCTGAATCAAACCAACCTGCAGGTTGAATAATAGCTTTACCTTTCAAATCATTCACTGTGTTGCCGATGTTGCATATGTTGAAGGTGATGACTGTCTGTTCTCCTGGTTGTGTACTTCACTTCCTTCTGTACCAAGTTATGGCTAAGTAATATGTGATGTAGGTAATTTTTATTTGTCAGACAACGGAAAATGCAGGATGGAATGTAACAATATTACGAAAAGGATAGTAGCCACTCACCATATAGCAAAGATGCACTCCTCGATGGTGAGTGTTCATCAGAGATGAGGGCATCATCAGCAGTGCCCAAGGGAAGTGTGACAGGACTACTGTTTTTCTCTATATACATAAATGATTTGGTGGACAGGGTGGGCAGAAACCTGTGGCTGTTTGCTGATGCTGTGGTGTACTGTAAGGTGTAGATGTTGAGTGATTGTAGGAAGATACAAAATGACTTAAACAAAATTTCCAGTTGGTGTGATGAGTGGCAGCTAGCCTTAAATGAGGATAAATGTAAAATAATGCGGATGAGTAGGAAGATCAAACCTGTAATGTTCGGATACAGTATTACTAGTGTCCTGCTTGACTTATTCAAGTCATTTAAATATCTAGGCATAACGTTGCAAAGAGAGATGAGGTGGAACGAGCATGTGAGAACTGTGGTAGGGAAGGCGAATGGTAGACTTCGGTTTATTGGGAGAATTTTAGGAAAGAGTGGTTCACCTGTAAAGGAGACTGCATATAGGACACTGGTGCAACCTGTTATTGAGTATTGCTAGTGTGTTTTGGATCTGTACCAGGAAGACATTGAAACAAGTCAGATGTGGGCTGCTAGATTTGTTACTGGTAGGTTTGAACAATATGCAAGTATTACGGAGATGCTTGGGGAACTCACATGGGAATCCCACGAGGAAAGGCAACTTTCTTTTCGAGAAACACTGTTGAGAAAATATAGATAACCGGCATTTGAAGCTGACGGCCAAACACTTCTACTGCTGCCAACATATATTGTGCGTAAGGACTACTAAGATGAGATCTGATAAATTAGGGCTCATGGTGGCAGACACAATTGTTTTTCCCCCTCTCTATTTGCGGGTGGAACAGGAAAGGAAATGACAAGAAATGGTACAGGCTACCCTCTGCCATGCATCATACAGTGGGTTGTGGAGTATCAATGTAGATGTAGATGTTGGTGTAGGTGTACTTGTTTCATAGTGATGAATACTTTCATAGTAAATAAAGTGTCTTATTGGAGTATTTAACCTTTGAAACAATAATGCCAATGCCAGGATGGAAACAATAACAAAAGTGGAAAGACACATACTCACCTATAGCTGATTAATGTGTTGCACTTACATGCAAGTATCAGTACAGTAACATAACTAGGTTTCAGGCTACAACCCATTCAGTGATATCCAAGTGCAGATTGGCTTCTGAGCGAATGTATGTGTGCATTCATACTTGTAGTCGTATGTGGATTTAATTTTCAGTGGTTTTTTGGCTATGTGTCTTTCATTGTTGCTATAATTGTTCTGCTGTAGTGCAGGTCATTGTTTGGTGAGAAATGTGAAAGTCCATTCTAGCTACCAGTTAGATT
Organism: Schistocerca piceifrons; assembly: GCF_021461385.2. Taxonomy (NCBI): domain Eukaryota; kingdom Metazoa; phylum Arthropoda; class Insecta; order Orthoptera; family Acrididae; genus Schistocerca; species Schistocerca piceifrons. The sequence continues at coordinate 394,678,607 of NC_060149.1, forward strand.
CAAAATAATTGATATGGTAGATTTAATTTTTACAAGCAGTGTAATTTCTGTCATAAATATCATGTGATATTCTTATTATTACAGACATGGCAGAACGAGAAGTGGATCCTATAGTTTCTCGTGCAATTCGATTGATGATGTCTGGAACAAAGGAAAGCCAGGAACAGCTAAGGATGATGCTGGAGGATGAAATACGGAAGAGGACTGGAAAGAACATGGGACATCTCTTGCGTCCTGTATGTTTTTATTGTAACATTTTTACTGTTGAGCAATTGTGACTGCTGTTTGTCAATGTTTAGATAGTTACTTTATGCCTCTGTGATTATTTTTTATTGTTTAATTGAGTAAAGTCTCTTTAAATGCTTAATGTTAGACAGTAAATCTGGCTAATGGACATCCACTGAGTCCAAGATGTTTGTTAATGTCAAGATAGAATTCAGAGGATGGAGCAGCTTAAATCTGATAATATGGACATTGTGACAGTGCCATAGACTTTGGCAATTTGTAGAACTTGTTTTTTTTTTCAACATGAGTTTTCCTTTGCTGTGTGTGCTAGTGTTCTATGGGTAAACAGCAAGCAGTTTAAATGCCAAGTTCAACATTTGACACTACTCATTCTGTAACATTTTTATGCTATATGTTGTCTGTGTGCTAAGAGCATGTATCTCCAGGAAGTGCAGTCACAGTTTCTTATTTTAGTTTCTGACTCCGCAATACTACCAGTTCATACAAAAATATTTTCACATCATTTATTAGATGGAAATCCATCTCTGAACTATTTGTGCTCTAAAGTTTGCCCTTGGTACAGTGGGTGCCAAATGCTGCTGTCACTTTGGCAAGTTTAAAATTATTTGTTGTTGTAGGGCACGTTTACAGAAAATGACTATGATAAAAATGAGTAAATACCATTCAGTACATGTTGAATGGAAATGGCGACACTGTTCAGTGTTCACTTCCATGAATAATTTACTGGTGAAGAACTGATGGAAAGAGATATATGTATTGAATTAGATTTTAGTCAGAACTACAAATTAGTTAGAACTTACTAGCTGCTTCTACTGGTATCATAAAATGTCAACATAAGGATGGCAAAACTAGTTGTTGGGAATGTACATTCAGCATATAATGTGAGGAAGATTAAAGGATGTAATCTGCCATCACATTTTAAATTTACCTGAAAATACAAATGAAAGGACTGTGTTTTTGGCCACACGAAATACTATTTCAGTTCTGGCATAGAAATAAGATGGTGATAGTAAACACTTCGAGAAATCAAATTAGCAGATTACTTGATACATAGTAATAAGTCAGATTGTGTGCATATTGGAAGAAAATTAAATGGAAAAGTCAACTGATGCAAAAACAAAAATATAGTTGTGAATGTTTCCAATTTTGCAATTCCATCTTTTACTCTTCGAGATCTGCCCCAAAGAAAAAATACTAATCAGCCTGTTTATTACTTTCACCAGAGACACTAGTTGAAGCCTCTGTGGTATTTCAAAGGTATGGAGCGGATTTAGTCACAAAGCAACTCTTTGAGACATTTTATGGGTTGTAGTAAGGTAGCACAATTGTTAGTGTACTGGCCCCAAAAGGCAGTTATTTAGCTTTATGTCCCAATCAAAGGCACAATTTTAACCTGTAACAAATTTTCTTCACAGGTCATACTTTCTTGAAGAGTGAAAGTACCTCATCTCTCTAGTTTTCATCTCTTACTCATTGTCATTGTCCACCAGCAACCTTACAATAATTCTGCTCTATCTATAGAACAAAATGTGTAGAAGTGAAATGCAAAATTTGAACTACAGTGAGATGTTGTTGGGTGCAAGCTCTAGTAGTTCTCCAATTACTCTTAGCTGATGTCTGTTGTACCCTGTTACCTTGTATCTCCCCTGTCTTCCACCAGTTTTCTTTTGCCCATTATGTTTTTGGTTTAAAGTAAAATGGTTTTCTCCCTTGTTTGTGGCATATCTAGAATGGAAGGACCAATGATCCCTTGAAACCCATAATTTATCCACACATCTGCCCACCCGCCCACAAGGAGAATGCAATAATGTCTGGAGCATGACAGGCTGTCAGCATGGCGACTTTTGCTGCAGCCTCCCTTAATTAACCAATGATGCACCGAACAACAACACAGGACACAGAAGTGCCAAAGCATTGTCTTTTCAGACAGTCCCAGTTCTGAGTACAGCATCACAATAATGTATCTGTCTGTGGAAGTTCCAGGGAGAATGGAATTGGCAGATGGCATTAGTCATAATGTGGGTCCAGTATCTGGTGTCCTGCTATGGGTGTCATTGTGTACACAAAACTGTCACATCTGTTTTGTATAGTTGATAATTTGGACAGTATGCACTACATTTCTTATGTGTTCAGGTGTGTGGCTGTGCCCTATCTTTGAGGTCTCCATGACCTTATCTTTCAACAAGATAATGCAAAACACTTGTTGCACATAATGTCCTTGTGCTATGACCAGTGTGCTAGGGCTGATTGTACAATGCATTTGATCTTAGATTGGCACAGAAAATCAGCTCGGATCAAGTTTAACTCATAAATCTGCGGGCCTTAAACACTAATCTCAGAAACAGGAAAATTGAGGAAATAACAGAGGATAAAGATGATGTGAGCCTAGCCTTTTGTATGACCAGTGATGTATACAGTAAAAAGAATATATCTACAGATGTCAAAATCGGACATTACAAGACAGTGGTGGGGATGTGGTATTGTACGCTGCTGCGACACCACCACTAGGAAGATATAGTATAGAAAAACTAGAGGAAGAAGAAAGAAAAATGCAGAGTATAAGACTAGGCCCCAAAAGAAGTGGTCAGAGATGGATGTGAAGAACTGTACTGGAACATGGGGAGAATACCAGGAGTAATCAGACTTTTTTTTTCCTTTCCTTCAAAGTTTTCCACACTTGTAATCAGGATGAATATGGAGAGACTGACAAAAAGAATATTGGAGGCAACAGGGAGGACAAGAGAGAAGATAGGAACAAAGTAGGTTGTTGAACTCTGGAAGGATAGGTTTACTGAGTGAGGTGGTGCAGTGGTTAGATAATGGACAGTGCTTCAAACCTGTGTCCAGCCATCCTGGTATAGGTTTTCCGTGATTTCGTTGAATAATTTTAGGCAAATGCTGGGATGGTTGAAAGGGCATCACTGACTTACTGACTTCCTTCCACATACTTGCCTAATCCAATGGGACCAATGACCTCGCTGTTTGGTCCCCCCCCCCCCCCCCCCACACACACACACACACACACACACACACACACACACACACACACACACACACACACACACACACACACACACACTCTCTCTGTGTTATTGTACCTGTTTGACAATGTCAGATTAGCTATATTTACATCTTTTGATGGTGCCAGTTTGGCTTAATCATGTTAGGATATTATAATAATAGCACTGAACTAGAATTCTGCTGTAATTGATATTGTTTTACTGCTATGGTTTATACACTGGCAATACGCCCATTCAGCTCTATGGGCCTCTTCAGGCTGTCTGCAAGCAAATACATTTTGTTGAAAGATGTAAAATTACAACTAATAACAATTTTGTTTGATTGTGTGTTGGTACTTGGATTCATATTGCGTCATGGTGCTGTCATTGTCTTATAATATAATTGTGGCATAAGGATCTTCAGTCACAGCCTGATTTTATTTGTTAATTGTGTAATTTAATTTTCGCTTATGACTGCAGTTGAGAAATTTCAGGTCAAGTCTTTTATTGATGGTATATACTGCTGTAGTTCTGACAGCTAATCCAGTGATGCTGCATTGTTAAAATTTGTGTGTTTATGTATGTATTACAATTATCTATGGTGTGGTAGTATAGTCTTCATTATGTTTTCGTAGTGTAGTGTCTTCAAAGGAGGATATAAGATGAACATCAACAAAAGCAAAACGAGGATAATGGAATGTAGTCTACTTAAGTCGGGTGATGCTGAGGGAATTAGATTGGGAAATGACACTTAAAGTAGTGAAGGTGTTTTGCTATTTGGGGAGCAAAATAACTGAGGATGGTCGAAGTAGAGAGGATATAAAATGTAGACTGGCAATGGCAAGGAAGCGTTTCTGAAAAATAGAAATTTGTTAACATTGAGTATAGATTTGTCAGGAAGACATTTCTGAAAGTATTTGTATGGAAGTGAAACATGGACGATAAATAGTTTGGACAAGAAGAGAATAGAAGCTTTCGAAATGTGGTGCTACAGAAGAATGCTGAAGATTAGATGGATAGATCACATAACTAATGAGGAGGTATTGAATAGAACTGGAGAGAAGAGGAGTTTGTGGCACAACTTGACAAGGAGGAGGGACCGGTTGGTAGGACATGTTCTGAGGCATCAAGGGATCACAAATTTAGCATTGAAGGGCAGTGTGGAGGGTAAAAATTGTAAAGGGAGACCAAGAGATGAATACACTAAGCAGATTCAGAAGGATGTAGGCTACAGTAGGTACTGGGAGATGAAGCAGCTTGCACAGGATAGAGTAGCATGGAGAGCTGCATCAAACCAGTCTCAAGACTGAAAACAACAACAACAATATATACACACATCAAAAAATATTTTGCATCACCTTGGTTCGAAGAGTTCCGGTACCTGTACAGAAAATTGGAATAGAGATCAACATAAACATCATTTCCACCCTTGTTATTGCTTATGAAAACCACGCATTGCATGTTGTACCACCATATATCAAGGCCTTCAGAGGTGGTGGTCCAGATTGCTGTACACCCCGGCACTTCTAATGACCAGTAGCACATTCTCTTGCATTGATGCATGCTTGTATTTGTCATGGCATACTATCCACAAGTTCATCAAGGCACTGTTGGCCCAGATTGTCCCACTCCTGAATGGCGATTCAGTGTAGATCCCTCATAGTGGTTGACCTTCCCTTTCCGCATCCTTCCCCATCCCCTGTCTTCACCCCCCCCCCCCCCCTCACCGCTGGTTCTTTCCTTCACTTTCTCCCCCTCTGGGAGTATGGTTTGCGCCTACGTCCGGAGACGGACGCTTCTAAATGTGCCACATTCTTCTTCTTCCTTGCTTGTATGTCTTCTTCCTTCCTTTGTCCTTCTCTTTTCCTTACCTCTTCTCTTTACCCTTTTCTCCGCTGCGGCGTTTGAGACCCCCTCTTCTTTCCTTTCCCTTTCTCTTTCTTCCTCCCTGTGCGTGTCTGAAGGCCGACCCACGCACTTCCATGCGTAGCCGGTGACGGGGTAACGCGTAATTCCCCGCCCCGGGTAGACAGGTAGGACACGTACGTACCCCCTGGTAAAGGCCAGGCCCAGGGAGGGGTGATTACCCGAGCTGATACCTTCCGAAAGTGCCGATTGGTCCCTCCGTCCGTTTGTCGGGAGGTGTGACCTGAGGTGTGAACAATCACCTAAGGCGGGTGTGCCCTCGGTGAGGGCCCCCACAAGGGAGGAGTGCGCCATCGGAGACGCCGGTAATCATGGGGGATTCTTCCGCAATGGTTTCCTCACCTTCCACTATGTCTGCTCACAAACGTAAGTTCACTGAGTCTCAGCCACAGACGGTTCTTCCATCGTTGCCAGAGTTCCTTGTTGTTTCTCGGTCTGACGAAGGTCACGACTTTTCCACGGTCAACCCTTTCATTATTCAGAAAGGTGTCGACGCAATTGCGGGTCCTGTAAAGTCTTGTTCCAGATTACGGAATGGTACCCTGTTGTTAGAAACACACAGTGCCCTCCAGGCTCAAAAATTGTTGCGTACTTCTCTGCTCCACACCTTCCCTGTCCGGGTGGAACCGCACCGTACCTTAAATTCCTCGCGTGGAGTCGTTTATACACGCTCCCTTGATGGATTGTCTGACGAAGAAATTCAGCACTACCTGTCTGACCAGGGCGTCACCGCTGTTCATCGGGTTATGAAAAGGGTTGACTCGAACATCATTCCAACCCGCACTGTCTTCTTGACATTTGACAAAGTTCAACTCCCATCAAAAATCAAAGCAGGCTATGAGATAATTTCCGTTCGCCCTTATGTCCCAAACCCTACGCGTTGCTATCGATGTCAGCGGTTCAATCACACCAGCCAGTCCTGTTCCAATCCGGCCAAATGTGTTACGTGTGGCAAGGATGCCCATGAGGGTGCTTGTCCACCTCCATCCCCTCACTGCATCAACTGTATGGGTGACCACGCTGCTTCCTCTCGAGATTGCCCCGTTTTTAAGGATGAAAAGCTCATCCAGGAAATAAGAGTGAAGGAAAAGGTGTCGACCTTTGCTGCTCGAAAGTTACTCGCCAGTCGACAGCCCACAGTGCCTCAGAAAGGAAAATACAGCACTGTCCTTGCTTCTCCTCGGCCAACAAAGGAGGCGGCCACGCAGACTTGCGACCTCACATTTAGTACCACGGTCGTCAGATCGGCCAGCGCAAAGATCGCCCGTTCAACCTCACCACTTTCGCCTGCCCACTCTATGGCTCACCCTTCGTCGGGTTCTGCTAAATCTCGAGCTCAAAAGTCAGACGCCAAGTCTTCGAAAAAAGAGCATTCTCGTGAAGAGTTTTTACGTACTGCAACTTCACAACCATCGGTTCCTCCTTCATCTAAACATCATACCTCCAAGAAGGCTACGAAGAAACACAGTTCCTCTCCTTCTCCGCCAAGGCGTGTCCCAACTACAGCACCACCTGGCGGAAATCGCCCTCGGCCATCTTCCGTGTCGCCGAGGCGCACTGCTGGTGGCCGGTCAACTGGCCGATCGTTGGTGGCAGGAGCTGCTCCTGACCAACCTATGGATCAGGATCTTCTGCCTTCGACTGAATGCCATTCCATGCTGTCGGTCGCAAGCTCTGAGCAGTCGTTGAGTTGACAGCGCCCTTGGTCACGTTTCTCCATTTTCTGTTGACCCTATGTCCATTATCCACTGGAATATCCGCGGCATTCGCGCCAATCGGGATGAATTGTCGATCCTCTTACGATCCTACTCGCCGGTCATCTTCTGTCTTCAGGAAACAAAGCTGCGTCCCCATGACCGCTTTGTTCTCCCTCATTTTCAGTCCGTCCGATATGACCTCCCCTCTGTTGAAGGCACTCCAGCCCATGGAGGACTCATGATTCTGCTCCATGATACTCTCCATTATCACCCAATCCCCTTAAACAGTTCCTTCCAAGCTGTCGCCGTCCGTCTTTCCCTTTCTGGATACACGTTCTCTCTATGTACGGTATACATTCCATCGTCTACACCACTGGCACGAGCTGATCTCCTTCATCTTCTTGATCAGCTTCCACCCCCCTATTTGCTGGTTGGGGACTTCAATGCCCACCACCCGCTTTGGGGATCTCCACATCCTTGTCCACGTGGCTCACTATTGCTAGACGTCTTCCACCAAGCGGATCTAGTCTGCCTCAACACTGGGGTCCCCACATTTTTGTCTGCCTCCACGGCAAATTTATCTCATTTGGACCTTGCGGTCGGTACTGTTCCGCTAGCCCGGCGCTTCGAATGGTTCGCCCTTGATGATACACACTCGAGTGACCACTTTCCATGTGTCCTTCGACTGCAGCCTCAACTGCCATATATGCGCTCGCGACGCTGGAAGTTTGCCCAAGCCGATTGGACACTTTTTTCGTCTCTAGCGACATTCGATGACCGTCGCTTTCCCAGCGTCGACGATGAGGTCACACATTTTACCGACGTTATTCTCACAGCTGCGGAACGTTCAATACCACGCACCTCCGCATTGCCCCGGCGCCCCCCAGTTCCTTGGTGGAACGAGGCATGCCGTGACGCAATACGTGAGCGGCGACGTGCTCTTCGCATTTTCCGTCACCATCCAACTTTGGCCAACTGTATCCGATACAAGCAGCTCCGTGCGCGATGCCGTCGCGTCATCCGCGATAGCAAGAAGGCAAGCTGGCAATTCTTTATTAGCTCATTTAACACCTTCACTCCCTCCTCGGAAGTTTGGAGTCGGCTTCGACGGTTCTCAGGCGCGCCTAGGTTCTCCCCGGTCTCTGGGCTCACTGTCGCGCATGATACCTTAGTGGACCCCGTCGCAATTTCTAACTCATTGGGTCAGCACTTTTCTGAGATTTCGAGCTCTTCAAATTACCCGCCAGCGTTTCTCCCGAAGAAACGTGCAGCGGAAGTGCGACATCTCGCTTTCTCCTCTCAAAATCGCGAAAGCTACAATACTGTTTTCTCCATGCGCGAACTCCAACATGCACTCTCTTCTTCTCGCTCCTCCGCCCCAGGACCGGATGGTATCCATGTCCAAATGTTGCTGCATTTATCAAACCATAGCCTGCGCTACCTCCTTCGCCTTTATAATCGCATTTGGACTGACAGTACCTTTCCCAGGCGATGGCGGGAAGCTATTGTCGTTCCCGTTCCGAAACCTGGAAAGGACAAACATCTCCCCTCTAGCTATCGCCCCATTTCTCTCACGAGTAGTGTCTGTAAGGTTTTGGAGCGTATGGTGAATTACCGTTTAGCTTGGTGGCTGGAATCCCGCAGTCTTTTAACACCAGCCCAATGCGGATTCCGACAACATCGTTCTGCCGTTGACCATCTTGTTGCTCTCTCCACTTATATCATGAACAATTTCCTCCGGAAACGCCAAACGGTAGCAATATTTTTTGATCTGGAGAGAGCATACGATACCTGTTGGAGGACAGGCATCCTCCGCACACTGTTCTCTTGGGGCTTTCGAGACCGGCTGCCCCTTTTTCTTCGCGAATTTATGGCAGAGCGCACATTTAGGGTGCGGGTGAACACTACTCTATCCCGTACTTTCTCCCAAGAAAACGGGGTACCCCAGGGCTCCGTGCTGAGTGTTGTACTGTTTGCCATTGCCATTAATCCAATTATGGATTGTCTCCTTCCTGATGTCTCGGGCTCCCTCTTTGTGGACGATTTTGCGATCTACTACAGCTCTCAACGGACCAGCCTTCTTGAAAGACGTCTTCAAGGATGTCTCGATCGCCTCCACTCGTGGAGCATCGATACCGGTTTCCGTTTCTCACCCAGTAAGACCGTTTGTGTTAATTTTTGGCGACGTAAGGAGTTTCTTCCGCCCTCGTTACATCTAGGTCCTGTCAACCTTCCGTTTTCCGACGTCGCTAAATTCTTGGGTCTTATGTTTGACAGAAAACTGTGCTGGTCCTCCCACGTTTCCTATCTTTCGGCTCGCTGTCTGCGTTCCCTTAACACCCTCCGTGTCCTGAATGGCACCTCTTGGGGAGCGGACCGAGTGGTCCTCCTCCGCCTCTATCGCGCCTTAGTGCGCTCGAAATTGGATTATGGAAGCATAGTCTACTCCTCTGCTCGGCCGTCTATTCTTCGGCGTCTCGACTCTATCCACCACCGTGGATTACGTTTAGTGTCTGGAGCTTTTTACACCAGCCCTGTGGAAAGCCTTTATGCTGAGACTGCTGAACCTCCGCTATCCAATCGCCGGGCAGCCCTTCTGAGTCGTTATGCTAGCCATTTGTCTTCCATGCCTGCTAATCCAGCCCATGACCTTTTTTTCGACGCCTCCCTTGATGTCGGGTATGCAGGCCGCTCCTCCTCCCTACTACCCCCGGGAGTCCGCTTCCGTCAACTGCTCCATTCTCTTTCCTTCCGCTTTCCTAAAACCTTCTTGACAACTTGGGGTACAGCACCGCCTTGGCTCCGTCCCCGGATCGACTTGCTCAGAGGCCTATGTCAATTTCCCAAGGATGGTACCCCTACACTTGTTTACCGTCGGGCATTTGCTGCTCTATGTGCACAAATGACGGAAGCCACATTTATTTACACCGATGGCTCGAAAACATCGTTAGGTGTAGGGGGTGCCTATATTGTTGGCGACACCCCAAATCACTTTCGGCTTCCCGACCAGTGTTCGGTTTATACTGCGGAGCTTTACGCTATCCTCCAGGCTGTCCACTACATCCGCCGCCATCAGCGGATACAGTACGTAATCTGCTCAGATTCTCTCAGCTCTCTCTTAAGTCTCCAAGCTCTTTACCCTGTGCACCCTCTGGTCCACCGGATTCAGGACTGTCTGCGCTTGCTCCACCTGGGGGGCGTCTCAGTGGCGTTCCTCTGGCTCCCAGGACACGCTGGTATCTGTGGAAATGAGGCGGCCGATATAGCGGCCAAGGCTGCAGTCTCTCTTCCTCGGCCAGCTATTCAGTCTCTTCCGTTTACCGACCTACGGAGCGGTTTATGTCGCCAAGTTGCTCATTTATGGCATGCGCATTGGTCAACACTTCCCCATAATAAATTGCGGGAAGTGAAAGCCCTTCCTTGCGCATGGACCTCTTCCTCCCGATCGCGTCGTCGGGAGGAGGTAATTTTAGCTAGACTCCGGATAGGGCACTGTCTTTTTAGTCATCGACATCTTTTAAGCGGTGATCCTCCCCCACTCTGTCCCCACTGCTCTCAGCCGTGGACGGTCAGACACCTTTTAATTGACTGCCCCTATTTTAATCCGTTACGCTCCCATCTACAGCTATCGCCCGATCTCTCGTCGATTTTAGCAGATGACACGCGCTCAGCTGACCGCGTTCTACAGTTTATTAGTGACAGTGAAATGACGTCAGTCATTTGAAGCCTTTTTTTGGGGGACAACCAACCCCTTTCTATCGTGGATTTTTAAGCATTCCTTCTGCCTTTAGTTTCTCAAATTTTATGACTTTGTTCCCATTGCTGCTGATTTTAACTTTCGTTTTTTTCCTGTTTTCTACGTCACGGGCTGGGCGCTAATGACCATAGAAGTTTTGCGCCCTAAAACCACAAACAAACAAACAAACAAACAAACATAGTGGTTGGTGGGTCACATTGTCCATAAACAGCCCTTTTCACTCTATCCCAGACGTGTTCAGTAGGGTTCATGTCAGGAGATCATGTTCGCCACACTAGTCGAGCGATGTCATTATCCTGAAGGAAGTAATTCACAAGATGTGCAGGATGGGGGCGTGAATTGTCATCCATGAAGACGAATACCTTGCCAGTATGCTGCTGATATGGTTGCACTATCGGTCGGAGGATGGCATTCACTTACTATACAGCCATTATGGTACCTTCAGTGACCACCAGTGGCATACGTCGGCCCAACGTAATGCCACCCCAAAACAGCAGGGAACCTCCACCTTGCTGTATTTGCTGAACAGTGTGTATAAGGCATTCAGCCTGAATGGGTTGCCTCCAATTACATCTCTGACAATTGTCTGGTTGAAGGCATATGCGACACTCATTGGTGAAGAGAGCATGATGCCAATCCTGAGAGATTCACTCGACATGTTGTTGGGCCCATCTGTACTGCGCTGCATGGTCGCATGGTAGCAGAGATGGACCTCACCATGGACGTTGGGAGTTAAGTTGCGTATCATGCAACCTATTGCGCAGAGTTTGAGTCGTAACATGACATCCTGTGGCTGCACGAAAAGCATTATTCAACATGGTGACGTTGTTGTCAGGGTTCCTCAAAGCCATAATCCATAGGTAGTGGTCATCCACTGCAGTAGTAGCCCTTGGGCAGCCTGAATGAGGCAGGTAATAGACAGCTCCTCTCTCTTTGTATGTCCTCCATGTCCGAACCACATTGCTTTGGTTCACTCAGAGATGCCTGGACACCTCCCTTGTTGGGAGCCATTTCTGGCACAAAGTAACAATACAGATGCGATCAGAGTGTGGTATTGAGTTTAGGCATAATTGAACTACAGACAACACAAGCCGTGTACCTCATTGCTGGTGGAATGACTGGAACTGATTGGGTGTCGGACCCTCTCCTTCTAATAGGTGCTGCTCATACATGGTTGGTTACATCTTTGGGCAGGTTTAGTGACATCTCTGAACAGTCAAAGGGACTGTGTCTGTGATAAAGTATCCAGTCAACATCTATCTTCAGGAGTTACGGGAACTGGGGTGATGCATAACTTTTTTTGATGTGTATTTGTTTTTATTCTGTTTAGATTATCCGGAACTGAGTTGTATAATTTCAGTAAAGTTACCTATATAATTCTTTTGTTTTATGTATGTTTAATTATTTAATATTTTATCAGGGCCTGTTTGTGAATGTGTATAGATTCCAATTTCTTCCAAAATGGCCAGATCCTGATAAAATATTAAATACTTAAATGGATTTGAAAAATAAACATTATCTAGGTAATTTTACTGAAATAATACAATTTCATTCTGGATAATAGAAAGAAAATAAAAGCAAATATATACACACTATGAAAACATAATACAGATTATACTATCACCCATAGACCATTACAATACATAGACAAATAAATACACAAATTGTAACCATACAGAAACACTGGTTTAGTTGGCAAAACTTCGACAGTACATACCATTGATAAAAGACCTAAGCTAACGTTCATCAAAAACAGCACTCATGAGTGAAAATTTAATTAAATGATTAACAAATAAAAAAGGGTGCAATTTAAGGACTTTATGCAGCAATAAGATTATGAGACACTGGCAGTACCATGATGTAATCTGGATGTAAGTACCAACACACAAACAAAATTGTTATTAGTTATAATTGTACAACTGGTAACAAATCATACTTGCCTACAGATAAGGTAAGTTGAAAGTGGCCATAGAGCTGAAATAGGCGTATTGCTACTCTACAATCAACAGCAATAAAACATCAATGATAGCAGTATTGTGGTTTGATACTATCATTACAGTGTCATTATAAAACATCTACTCTGCTGTGTGCCCAAGAGAAAATAAATCATGTTCGAATAATGACTTCTCCTGGTTGCATTTTCACTTGCTCCTTATTACAGTGGAAATTGTAGCCACTGATTAATAAGTATGTAGCGCTTTTGTGGATTGCTTAATTCTTATTGTCTGGATATAATTTCATAGAAAATGCAGTTTAAATAAATTACCAATAAATACTTACATTCTAACACTCTCCATCTGTTATACTATGAAGTATAGTGTTTGCTTTAAAAAGTGCATACATTGGGCAAGTTTTCAAGGCCATTCATAAACTGGCCTCACCTTCATACGAGAAAGTGTACTTGGTTTTTTACATCAAACCACAACATGAAATGGTCAATTTGCAATATTCCATGAATTTGTGGTTTGTTGTTTAAACTGATTACAGTAATATTAACTGAAAAGAAACATGCGCCAGGAATAAATTAAATATTGTTTGTCCATTCTGAGTTATACTGTATGTAATGTATATGCTGCCCACAGACTGAACTTGGTACATAGTCATAAGTAAATTAGTTTTTTGTGAATGTTGCAATATTGTGATCACAAACTGCTATTTGTTCAGAGTACACACCTCAATTTCATCTCTAAATACAGTACTTCCATAAAGATATAAAATAAAAGCTCTCGGTGAACTTGGTTTGAGCATTAGGATGGTAAAAGTGACAGAAGATCAGAGTCACCCCACAGCTATTTTGTATTCATGATTTTATTGAGTACGTCTATTTATAAATTTGATCAGAAAGCTAAGCAAATTTTTAGCTTATTCCCGTGACCTCAAAACCACTTTTGATGCAGCAGATATACAGGGTGATTCAAAAAGAATACCACAACTTTAAAAATGTGTATTTAATGAAAGAAATATAATATAACCTTTTGTTATACATCATTACAAAGAGTATTTAAAAAGGTTTTTTCACTCAAAAACAAGTTCAGAGATGTTCAATATGGCCCCCTCCAGACACACGAGCAATATCAACCCGATACTGCAACTCGTTCCACACTCTGTAGCATATCAGGCGTAACAGTTTGGATAGCTGCTGTTATTTCTCGTTTCAAATCATCAATGATGGCTGGGAGAGGTGGCCGAAACACCATATCCCTAACATACCCCCCATAAGAAAAAATCGCAGGGGGTAAGATCAGGGCTTCTTGGAGGCCAGTGATGAAGTGCTCTGTCATGGGCTGCCTGGCGGCCGATCCATCGCCTCGGGTAGTTGTTTCATAACTAACCTTTTTCGTAGGACTCTCCATACAGTTGATTGTGGAATTTGCAGCTCTCTGCTAGCTCTGCGAGTCGATTTTCCTGGGCTGCGAACAAATGCTTGCTGGATGCGTACTACATTTTCATCATTCGTTCTCGGCCGTCCAGAACTTTTCCCTTTGCACAAACACCCATTCTCTGTAAACTGTTTATACCAACGTTTAATACACCACCTATCAGGAGGTTTAACACCATACTTTGTTCGAAATGCACGCTGAACAACTGTCGTCGATTCACTTCTGCCGTACTCAATAACACACAAGCTTTCTGTTGAGTGGTCCCCATCTTAGCATCAACTGAGGCTGATGCCTAGTCAACAGCGCCTCAAGCGAACAAATGTACAACTAAATGAAACTTTATAGCTCCCTTAATTCGCCGACAGATAGTGCTTAGCTCTGCCTTTTGTCGTTGCAGAGTTTTAAATTCCTAAAGTTGTGGTATTCTTTTTGAATCACCCTGTATTTTCATATTCTTAAATGTTACTGAAGAGAGGGTGAAACATAAAGTAATAAGAAACATGTTCCTTAGACCAGGCCACTGTGATAAGACAGAGTTGTGGAATGCAGCTATAAGATATAAGAACAATTGATCTAATGATATGGAATGAGTCCATTTTACATTCACATTGAACTTTAATATGTAAATATGGCTGCATGCTGACCATTGACTAGTGGTTTTTTTTTTTAATGCAGATGTGAATTAGTAATTCCTATCCACCACCTTTTATACATTACAAAATTACAAATTATTCTATGGAACAAGAGTCGTGTTATTAAGGAGAAACTTTTTGGTTTGTTTTCAAATTTAGCTTTGGTGTCTGTCAGGCCTTTATCAATGGGTAAGTGATAAAAAATTTTAGTGGCAGCATTGTGCAACCCCCCCCCCCCCCCTTTTGGACTAAAGTCAAACTTATTGGAGAATAATTCATGCAGTTTTTTATTGTGGTATTGTAATCATGTACTGTATTGTTCCTTTCGAACTGTACTGGGCTATTTACATAGAAACTTCACAAGGAATACATATACTGTGAAACACTAGCCAAAATGCTGAACTCCTTAAACAGATGTCTACATGATGACTGTGAGTGAACACCACACGTTATTCTTACACAACACTGTCGAGCAATGAAAACTTCCTTGTTAAAGATGAATTATCCAAAAACATTATTCCATGCATTATTGAGTGAAAATTGCAAAATATATTAACTTACCGATTTGTCATTCCTGTAGTATTGCAGTAATTCAAGGTACAAATCTGGTTGAACTAAGTGTTTTTGGAGTTCTGGAATCGTTTTATTCTCAGTTTAAGTTCTCAACAGTATGGACACCAAGTTTTTCTGAATTTTCCTCTGTAGTTATTATTTTGACTGTGTTTTGCACTTACCATTGGTGTACTTCCTTTAGATGTTCAGAATTGAATATGTAGTGTCTTTTTGAAATTGAAAGTGAGTCCATTTGTGGAAAGCTCCTCAATAATAATAATAATAATAATAATAATAATAATAATAATAATAATAATAATAATAATAATAATAATAATAATAATAATAATACTGAGAATGTTATTTACCATTTCTTCTGTTGCGCTGTGTGTGTGTGTGTGTGTGTGTGTGTGTGTGTGTGTTTTGATTAGCGTACTAGTGTCACCTTCAAAAAGAACTAATTCTCTAATTCTACTTCTAGTATACTAGACAGAAATTGGTATATATATATCATCATCATCAGCCAATTCAATCATTAGATGATGTGGCCTCTTCGAGTCGTGGATTCAGGTAGGCTTTCAGAAGTCTTCTCCAAGTGGGACGGTCTTGGGCAGATATATACTGGATGCCACTACTGAGAGCCACCAGGCAGATTTTCTCTGGTGTTTTTGCATGTATTTGCAATTTCGTTTTTGCAATATGTAGCTGGAGTCACATCTTTCTTTCGATACCCAATGTCTTTTGTTTATTTACTTACAAGTTAAGTTCCATATGACCAAATTGAGGAGCAAATCTCAAAGGTCATTGAACATTCAATACATGAAATTACAACATACAAGTAATAACAGATAAAATAAAATGTTTATGAACCCAAAAAGTCAAGCCGTAAGTTTAAGTAAATGCAATCGACAATATATCACCAGAATCAACTTAAATTTTCAAGGAACTCCTCAACAGACTAGGAGTGACCCATGAGGAATCTCTTCGGCTTAGATTTGAAAGCATGTGGATTAATGCTGAGATTTTTGAATTCCTGTGGTAGCTTATTGAAAATGCTGCAGTATACTGCACCCCTATCTGCACTAGTTAAGGAAGTGAAATACAAATGTAGATTGGATTTCTGCAAAGTATTAACTGAGTGAAAGCTGCTATGTCTTGGGAATAAGCTGATCTTGTTAACAAGAAATGAGAGTAACAAAGTATATATATATTGAGAGACCAATGTCAGAATATCCAAGTTAGTGAATGAATGGTTTGACAAGAGGTTCACAAACTTACACCACTTATTGCCCAAACTGCCCGTTTCTGAGCCAAAATACCCTTTGAGAATGAGAAGAGTTATCCCAAAATATAATACCATATGGCATAGACGAATGAAAATAAGCGAAGTAGACTAATTTTCGTGTCGAACGATCACTTACTTCAGGTATCATTTGAATAGTAAAAATGCCAGTATTAAGTCTTTGAATAAGATCCTGTATGTGAGCTTTCCATGACAGTTTACTATCTGAACACCTAGAAATTTGAACTGTTCAGTTTCACTAATCATATGCCCTTTCTGTGAAATTACAATGTCTGGTTTTGTTAGTATCACTTTGATTTAGCATTAGTTTATTTTCTACAAGCCATGCACTTACACCATGGAGTGCACTATTTGAAACAGAGCCAGTGTTGCACACAACATCCTTTACTACCAAGCTAGTGTCTTCAGCAAAGAGAAATATTTTATAATTACCACTAATACTAGAGGACATATCATTTATATAAATGAGGAACAGGAGTGGCCTCAACACTGGTCCCTGATGCACCCTCCATTTGACCAGATCCCACTCCCACTCAGACCCCACATTGCAGCCATTCTCAACACTGTGAATAATGACCTTTTGCTGCCTGTAGGTAAAGTAACAGGTGAACCAATTGTAAGCTACTCCGTGTATTCCATAATGGTCCAACTTCTGGAGCAATATTTTGTGAACACACACACACACACACACACACACACACACACACACACACACACACTTTAGTTAAATCAAAAAATATGCCAAGCATTCAAAAACCTTTGTTTAATCCATCGAGTACCTCGCAGAGAAAAGAGAATATAGCATTTTCAGTTGTTAAACAACTAACTTCTAAAGCCAAACTGTACATTTGATAGCAAATTATGATATAAAATGATCAATTATCCTCACAAACACAGCCTTTTCAATAACTTTAGCAAACACTGATGGCATAGAAAAAGGTTTAAAATTGTCTACATTATCCCTTTCTTCCTTTTTATAAAATTGCTTTACTATTGAGTACTTCAGTTGTACAGGAAACATAACATTCTTGAAGAAAAAATTACAAATATATCTAAGTACAGGGCTAACATGTGCAGCACAGTACTTGTAATATTCTGCTAGGCACTCCATCATACCCACGAGAGCCCTTAGTCTTCAGTATCACAGAGGAGTGTTTCAGGCATCAATCTCAGAAAGGCATTTTCCAAGAGTGTTATACACTCCTGGAAATTGAAATAAGAACACCGTGAATTCATTGTCCCAGGAAGGGGAAACTTTATTGACACATTCCTGGGGTCAGATACATCACATGATCACACTGACAGAACCACAGGCACATTGACACAGGCAACAGAGCATGCACAATGTCGGCACTAGTACAGTGTATATCCACCTTTCGCAGCAATGCAGGCTGCTATTCTCCCATGGAGACGATCGTAGAGATGCTGGATGTAGTCCTGTGGAACGGCTTGCCATGCCATTTCCACCTGGCGCCTCAGTTGGACCAGCGTTCGTGCTGGACGTGCAGACCGCGTGAGACGACGCTTCATCCAGTCCCAAACATGCTCAATGGGGGACAGATCCGGAGATCTTGCTGGCCAGGGTAGTTGACTTACACCTTCTAGAGCATGTTGGGTGGCACGGGATACATGCGGACGTGCATTGTCCTGTTGGAACAGCAAGTTCCCTTGCCGGTCTAGGAATGGTAGAACGATGGGTTCGATGACGGTTTGGATGTACCGTGCACTATTCAGTGTCCCCTCGACGATCACCAGTGGTGTACGGCCAGTGTAGGAGATCGCTCCCCACACCATGATGCCGGGTGTTGGCCCTGTGTGCCTCGGTCGTATGCAGTCCTGATTGTGGCGCTCACCTGCACGGCGCCAAACACGCATACGACCATCATTGGCACCAAGGCAGAAGCGACTCTCATAGCTGAAGACGACACGTCTCCATTCGTCCCTCCATTCACGCCTGTCGCGACACCACTGGAGGCGGGCTGCACGATGTTGGGGCGTGAGCGGAAGACGGCCTAACGGTGTGCGGGACCGTAGCCCAGCTTCATGGAGACGGTTGCGAATGGTCCTCGCCGATACCCCAGGAGCAACAGTGTCCCTAATTTGCTGGGAAGTGGCGGTGCGGTCCCCTACGGCACTGCGTAGGATCCTACGGTCTTGGCGTGCATCCGTGCGTCACTGCGGTCCGGTCCCAGGTCGACGGGCACGTGCACCTTCTGCCGACCACTGGCGACAACATCGATGTACTGTGGAGACCTCACGCCCCAGGTGTTGAGCAATTCGGCGGTACGTCCACCCGGCCTCCCGCATGCCCACTATACGCCCTCGCTCAAAGTCCGTCAACTGCACATACGGTTCACGTCCACGCTGTCGCGGCATGCTACCAGTGTTAAAGACTGCGATGGAGCTCCGTATGCCACGGCAAACTGGCTGACACTGACGGCGGCGGTGCACAAATGCTGCGCAGCTAGCGCCATTCGACGGCCAACACCGCGGTTCCTGGTGTGTCCACTGTGCCGTGCGTGTGATCATTCCTTGTACAGCCCTCTCGCAGTGTCCGGAGCAAGTATGGTGGGTCTGACACACCGGTGTCAATGTGTTCTTTTTTCCATTTCCAGGAGTGTATGATTCCCTGTGGAAACTAATTTTTTCTTCAATTCACCAGCAATGCTCAGAAAATGATTGTTAAATACTGTACATATATCTGACATATCAGTAACAGAAATATTTTTGCTATGAACTGACTTCATATCATCAACCTTGTGCTGCTGACCAGACACTTCCTTCACAACTGACCATATGGTTTTAATTTTATCCTGTGAATTAGCTATTCTATTTGTGTACCACATACTCTTTGCCTTCCTAATAACATTTTTAAGCACCTAATAATATTATTTGTAGTGGGCTACTGTAGCTTGATTGTGACTACTTCTAACATTTTGATACAATTCCACTCTGTTCTGCATGATATCCTTATCCCACTAGTCAGCCTCCCAGGCTGCCTTTTATGTTTAGAACGTTCTAATGGAAAGCTCTCAAAGAGCATGAGAAATGTGTCAAGAAAAGCATTATATTTGTTATCTATGTTATTGGCACTATAAACATCCTGCGACTCTTGTTCCTTAACAAGGTTTAAAAAACACTGTCTTGCCATTGAATTAGCTTTCCTACATAGTTTGTAATTATATGTGACATTTAAGTACAAAATCCTTTTAGTGTCAAAATTTGTGGATTATGATCTGAAAGGCCTTTCAGCCTTTTACTAACAGAATGCCCATCTAGTAATGAAGAATGGATAAGAATATTGTGTATGGCTGTGCTACTGTTCCCCTGCACCCTGGTTGCAAAAAAAACACAGTCTGCATCAGATCATATGAATTTAGGAGATCTACCAACATCCTTTTTCTTGCACCATCATATACAAAATTAATATTGAATTCACCACATAACAAATTTTTTGTAGTTTCTATAAAGTGAACAAACTTGCTTGAGCAGAAATGCTCTGAAGTTATAGTTAGGGGACCTATAAACAACAATAATTAGAAGTTTAGTTTCACTAAATTCAACTGCCCTTGCATAACATTCAGATATCTATTCAGTGCAGTTTCGTGATACATATATGGACTCCAAAGGAATACTGTTTTTTTACATAGATAGCCACTCCCCCACCCCACAAGGAACTCCTTGAAAAACAACCAGCTAGTCTGTATCCTGGTAAAGGAAGCCTCTGAATTGTCAAATTATTTAAGGGGGGCTCTGATGTATCAGTAATGTCACAATCGACATCTATAAGCAGTTCACTCGCTTTATCTCTAATACCTCTTATATTTTGATGAATTATGCTAATTCCTTCTCTGCTTGGATACCTGACCACCTCTGAAGGTGATTTCTTAATTAGGACTTCCTTTAAGCAGGTTTTGTTGATGGAAAACATTGTTTCGTGTTACAAATTATTTTTAAAATGGAATTTTATGCAGTGGTATTCATTTTATTGATAAGTATTAACAGGGACGGCAAAACAGGAAAAACGAGTACTCCAGCAGCAACAGTGATGCCCTGGCCCAAGCTGACAGCTCTCACATGCAACAGTGCCACTGAAGTAGTGGTTATTCTTAGTTTCACTGTTGCTGTTAATACATAGTGACAAAATGAATATCCCACTTGACTAATTTGGAATGCTCCATTGAAATGGCATGTAAAAACTGCTTTAAAAATGATTTTGATTGTAATGAGAAACAAACTGATGCTTTCTGTCAACACTAGGCATCGTATGCAAGACATAATGAGCAATAATTGTTTGGGCTGGCCCTAGCTACAAACTGCAAAAATGAAATTCCAAATATTTGCTGAAACAGCAGAGAAAATGTGCCTGATGACTCTTAGGAGGCACACCACGTTGGTGAAAACATTTGTGATCTTAAATTTGAGCGTTGTGGACCCCATAAGTATCTCTCCCCAGTCAGAAGAATCTCCACTCTTACATTGGTTGAATAGTTAACCACAACATCCTGTGTTATTCTGGTTAGGTGACATTATCAATTAGTTGGCTATAGCATCAATTCTATAAAACCTCAAGTTTATCTAGGAGGATATCTTATTTCACCTAGTCAAAAGCCTTAAATAGGTGACAGAAAATACCAACTAGTGCTATTTTGTTATTTAATACTTGTAAAATTTTGTTAGTGAAAGTTTAAATGGCATTTTGAGTTGGACAATTCTTCTGAAATCAAAACTGTGATTCACTGAGGCTTTATTGGTGCTCAGATGGAGTACTGTTCTAGAATACATCATCTGCTCATGTTTGTTTGTGTGTGTGGTTTTTTTTGTGATGTCAGCAGTAGAACTGGTCAGTAGTTATCAACATTTCAGTTTCATTATGGAGGGGTTTACCAGTGCCATATTTCAATCTCTGGAAAAATATCATGAGATACGGATGTATTACATATCTCAGAAAAAACAGCAGTTATTATAGGACAAGAAGTCCTCAATACTTCGTTGGAAACAGCATCAAATCCAGATCAGCTTTCATTTTTTTGAGAGTGTACATAATTTCCTTAACTTCAGAATGTGAAGTGCGTTACACATCAATATGACTGAATTTTATGCGAGTTACTTTTTCAGCATACTGCCCTGACTTTTCTCTTGGATTGTTTGTCTCTGTTTTTTACTACTTTTAAGAAATGATTTTTAAACATACTTTCCACCCGTGATGTATCATTATAGCCCTTACATTTCAATCGGTGATGTTATCTAGTTCTTTGACCAATTGTCCTGCATCTGGTTTCTCTACAGTCCATAAAGCCTTAACTCTGCTGTTGGAATTACTGTTTTCTGACATAACCTGCATGTTACTTAATTCTTTAATATTTCTTATTGATTTTGAGTAGTTCGTGTACTGCAAAACTACCACAAGATCTTACTTGTTCTTGCCAAAGTTTTATGAGAGATTTTAATCCCTCTAGTGCCAAGTTGATTTTTACATGGCTGTTTACTGTTGTTTCTGGCTAGTTTTTGAGGAAAGCTATTTTCAAATAATGACATAAATTTATTATGGAAAGGATTAAATGTTACATTCACATATGGTTCATTATAAATCCCCATTTGTAAACCTCAAAGAAATGTTAGAATTTTTAACTTCTTCCACCATCTTACATTGTCTGAGAAAAATAGGGGTAAGCTCTAGGGAGAAACGGCTAATATAATATCTATATAGGAGCCAAGAGGAATAAGAAGGGTGGATGACCAAGAACAAAGTTCTTCGATTAAAAAGGGTGTAAGACAAGGATGTAGTCTTTGGCCCCCTACTGTTCAGTCTGCACATTGAAGTAGTGATGATGGAAATAAAAGAAAGGTTCATGAGTGAAATTAAAATTGAAAATGAAAGGATATCAATGATAAGATTCACTGATGACATTGCTATCCTGAGTGAAAGTGGAGGAGGATTACATTATCTGCTGAATGGAATGAACAGTCTAAAGGGTACAGAATATGGATGGAGAGTAAATTGAAGGAAGACAAAAGTAATGAAGTAACAGGAATGAGAACAGCAAGAAACTTAACATCAGGATTGACAGTCACAAAGTAGATGAAGGTAGCAAAAGACCAATGATGGATGGAGCAAGGAGGACATTAAAAGCAGACTAGCACTGGCAAAAATGGTATTCCTGGTCAAGAGAAGTCTGCTAGTATCAAACATAAGCCTTAATTTGAGGAAGAAATTACTGAGAATGTATGTCTGGAGCTCAGCATTGTATGGTAGTGAAACATGGGCTGCGGGAAAACTGAAACAGAAGGGAATTGAAGCATGTGAGATGTGGTGCTACACACGTATGTTGAAAATTAGGTGGACTGACAAGCTAAGGAATCGGGAGGTTCTGCAGATAATCGGAGAGGAAAGGAATATGTGGAAAACGCACACAAGGAGAAGGGACAGGATGATAGGACATCTGTTAAAAGATCAGGGAATGACTTCCATGGTAGTAGAAGGAGCCATAGAGGGCAAAAACTGGAGAGGAAGACAGAGATTGGAATGCATCCAGCAAATAGCTGAGGACGTGGGTTGCAAGTGCTACTCTAAGATTAGGAGGTTGACACCGGAGAGGAATTCGGAGCAAACTGCATCAAACCTTTCAGAAGACTGATGACTCAAAAAATCTCCATGTTATATTTGTAAACTGTACTTAATCTTTGTGGTGAAGTCATTAATTACTCCGATTTCCACTGAAGAGTGTCTACACTGTAAGGCACCATCCTATTTATGTTAACTGTTCTTCATGATCAGAGAGAGCCTCTATTACTTGGTGTTGAGTTATTTTCTTGCTTTGAGTGCCATCAAAGAAAACACTATCCATTAGAGCACTACTATCTTTATCCACCCATGTTGGAAACTTGATTACTGAGACCAAATTGTAGGATCCAAATTAAATTTCTAGATATTTTTTCCTTTCATAAGCCTTTAGAAAATCTACATTAAAATCACCACAGTCTATTAACTGCTTGTTACTGTCTGAGGAATAGTGTAGTAAGCAATCCACGTGACTCAGAAAAAATTCAAAATTTCTCAGTGTTGATTTATTTACAGTTACAGTGAGAAGTGGGCTGTTTTTCAGTATTAATTCAAAAGCACACACTTCAGTGTGCTGATAACTAAAAAATCTTAAAATCTATTTGTTTCAGTGTCTTTGAACTTTTGTTCTGTCATATATGTAACAATTCCTCCTTTAACCTTATTAGTCGATGAGTAAAACATTATTTTTGTAATTAACTTGTAGAATCCTGTGATTATGTGGTGCTCAGATAGGCACAGGATCCGTATCTTTTCAGAGCTCACTAAATGTTCCAAACAGACAAGGAGCTTTTCTATAATCCAGTAACATTTTGCTGAAATAAGCTAACTGTCTCTGCACATTTTGTGAGGCTCTTCTGTCATTTTAACTTCTTTCTGAACAGGGTACCAGAATTCTGACTCATACCTAAAAAAGGTATCACTCTGATACCAGTAACCACAGGGATCTTGCTTTGGGCAACAGTGGTGCCCCCTCCCCTTACATTTCCAGAAAGTAACTCAGACAACCTATCTTTCCCTCTCTTATTCAGGGGCAGGATGTGTCTAGCATATCCCCATCTCCTAATTTTAGCAGCAGGCGCTGCACTCGTATGAGATTTCATTTCAGCCAGCAGCACCCTACTGAACTCTATGTGCACATTGTTCACAGCAGTGTTAACCCAGGGCTGACAATGACACTGTAGGGTTTCCACAAAGCTCACACTCACGTATGAAGTTGCTACTTCTATTCCATCCAGGTCACCATTGATGTTTTAACTTGTCTTTAGATAGGTTGTTTCCAGCTTCATCTACTATGATCACCTGATTCACTTCGTCAGAATACTTACACAAATTCCATGTGCTATCTGTCACCTGGCTAAAGTTAGCACTTGGCTTCACAATACATGTCACCTGATAACCTGTTTGCTAATTTTTCCTGTACCATCTGGCCCACATACTCCTATGGCTACTACATGGCAGCCACACTTTTGTTACTGATCTACACTTAGGTTCTGTGCTAGAAGCTTCCTGCACCCTACTGTGAAAAGCAGCTGGAAGCAGCCATTCCCCTCCTAGTGCAGAAAGCAAACTAAGCTTATTGGTTACTGTGAGCTCAAATGTAGTTGACAAAGTTGAAAAGCTGTTCCCTTTCACCCATTATTTAAGTTTACCCCATTCTCAAGGTCTTTGTAATCCTCTTCAACTTATTTATTTAAAGTTTCGCATCATCTAATCCAACATGACTGGGACAAATATTTGTTTCTTGTTTAGCGATTATCTTGTCTTTGTTGCAGAGCCTATAGTTCCATGGGAGACCCTCAATGAGTTCCCCATTCAATTCTCTGCTACAGTCACACCACTGGAACTCTAACCCACAATCTTTACATTCCACTTTCTGTCTAACTACCATATATCGACATCAGTACTTACCACACACTGGAACACAAAAAATGCTGAAACGTATAACTAAATCACTTAACACACTTTACAGGAATATTTGTTATTTATGAGCTGCAAAAACCAGGCCTACAGTTAAACTGTTCAGGTGCATGATATAACATGAATAGTTAATTTCCCTTAAAGCAAGACCTCAACACTCGCACAATAATATTTAACTGTTAATCCAGCATGTGGTGCAATTTTAAGTCATAATTTTAAAACAAAACCTCATATTACAAAATCAGTTGCCCAAATGAAGGATGTATAAAGGAACAAACTTGTATATAAAATATGCTTTAATTTCTTTTCCTAGTGAAAATTTTCTATTTCTCGCTAGTGACACAGACTACAGCTACGCACTGACACCAGTGCAGAAATGTGTAGAATTCCTAAAGAGTAAATAAAGATGCATCTAGTTCTGCTATTCAGTGAGCCAGGTTTGTTTGCTGGTTGTTAAAAATTCAGTGTGGAGAGCAAGACTATTTGTAACAAAAAACATATGAAAAATTGTGGGAATTTGCATAGTGGACTAGTACCATCACAAGCAATTAAACAGTGCTTATGTTAAGGAACATGGATAAACTGAAAGAACCAGAGGTTGTACAGAGTTTCAGGGAGAGCATAAGGGAACAATTGACAGGAATGGGGGAAAGAAATACAGCAGAAGAAGAATGGGTAGCTTTGAGGGATGAAATAGTGAAGGCAGCAGAGGTTCAAATAGGTAAAAAGACGAGGGCTAGTAGAAACCCTTGGGTAACAGAAGAAATATTGAATTTAATTGATGAAAGGAGAAAATATAAAAATGCAGTAAATGAAGCTGGCAAAAAGAAATACAAACGTCTCAAAAATGAGATCGACAGGAAGTGCAAAATGACTAAGCAGGGATGGCTAGAGGACAAATGTAAGGATGTACAGGCTTGTCTCACTAGGGGTAAGATAGATCCTGCCTACAAGAAAATTAGAGAGACCTTTGGAGAGAAGAGAACCACTTGTATGAACATCAAGAGCTCAGATGGCAACCCAGCTCTAAGCAAAGAAAGGAAGGCAGAAAGGTGGAAGGAGTATATAGATGGTTTATACAAGGGCGATGTACTTCAGGACAATATTATGGAAATGGAAGAGGATGTAGATGAAGATGAAATGGGAGATAAGATACTGCATGAAGAGTTTGACAGAGCACTGAAAGACCTGAGTCGAAACAAGGCCCCGGGAGTAGACAACATTCCATTAGAACTACTGATGGCCTTGGGAGAGCCAGTCATGACAAAACTCTACCATCTGGTGAGCAAGATGTATGAAACAGGCGAAATACCCTCAGACTTCAAGAAGAATATAATAATTCCAATCCCAAAGAAAGCAGGTGTTCACAGATGTGAAAATAACCAAACTATCAGTTTAATAAGTCACAGCTGCAAAATACTAACGCGAATTCTTTACAGACAAATGGAAAAACTGATAGAAACTGACCTCGGGGAAGATCAGTTTGGATTCCGTAGAAATGTTTGAACACGTGAGGCAATACTGACCCTACGACTTATCTTAGAAGAAAGATTAAGGAAAGGCAAACCTACGTTTCTTGCATTTGTAGACTTAGAGAAAGCTTTTGACAATGTTGATTGGAATACTCGTTCAAATTCTGGAGGTGGCAGGTGTAAAATACAGGGAGCGAAAGGCTACTTACAATTTGTACAGAAAGCGGATGGCAGTTATAAGAGTCTAGGGGCATGAAAGGGAAGCAGTGGTTGGGAAGGGTGTGAGACAGGGTTGTAGCCTATCCCCGATGTTATTCAATCTGTATATTGAGCAAGCAATAAAGGAAACAAAAGAAAAGTTTGGAGTAGGTATTAAAATCCATGGAGAAGAAATAAAAATTTTGAGGTTCGATGATGACATTGTAATTCTGTCAGAGACAGCAAAGGACTTGGAAGAGCAGTTGAACGGAATGGACTGTCTCTTGAAAGGAGGATACAAGATGAACATCAACAGAAGCAAAACGAGGATAATGGAATGTAGTCGAATTAAGTCGGGTGATGCTGAGGGAATTAGATTAGGAAATGAGACACTTAAAGTAGTAAAGGAGTTTTGCCATTTGGGGAGCAAAATAACTGATGATGGTCGAAGTAGAGAGGATATAAAATATAGACTGGCAATGGCAAGGAAAGCGTTTCTGAAGAAGAGAAATTTGTTAACATTGAGTATAGATTTAAGTGTCAGGAAGACATTTCTGAGAGTATTTGTATGGAGTGTAGCCATGAATGGAAGTGAAACATGGACGATAAATAGTTTGGACAAGAAGAGAATAGAACCTTTTGAAATGTGGTGCTACAGAAGAATGCTTAAGATTAGATGGGTAGATCACATAACTAATGAGGAGGTATTGAATAGAATTGGGGAGAAGAGGAGCTTGTGGCACAACTTGACTATAAGAAGGGATCGATTGGTAGGACATGTTGTGAGACATAGAGGGATCACCAATTTAGTATTGGAGGGCAGTGTGGAGGGTAAAAATCATAGAGGGAGACCAAGAGATCAATACACTAAGCAGATTCAGAAGGACGTAGGCTACAGTAGGTACTGGGAGATGAAGCAGCTTGCACAGGATAGAGTAGCACGGAGAGTTGCGTCAAACCAGTCTCAGGACTGAAGACCACTACAACCCGTTAAGGAAAGGAAGGTGTAACAGGATGTCCCAAAGACTAGCCCTAAATAAATAGGAATATAAAAGTGTCAAGAAAGGCTGGAGATTTGTAGAAATGGTAGAACAGTTACAGAACAAAAATATAAATACCATTAATCAAAAATGCTTTTTCCACATGAACTTAAACCTTTTTCTTCACTTCAGTTTTGCCTTCCAGCTTCTTTTTGACTACTTCAGGTTTTTTCTCCTAGTACAGTATCCTGTCATCTTTTGTCTGTTGGGGGGAGGGGGGTGAGGGAGACAGTTGACAGTTGCTTCATATCCTGTCCTGTGGGGGGGGGGGTTCTTAGCACTGATTTGGCTAGATTAATAAATAGTTTTTCTAGTACTTTGGGCTCTCTCTGGTTCACTGGGAATCTCCTCTTTCCCTGCACATTAGATTTCCAAGCAACAGAAAACACACCTATCTCATTTATTAGCAGCTCTGGATGTATGTTTCTTTATTCCATGAGAAACCTATGCATTTCATCTTCATACTTGATTTTTCCTGCTTCGTGACTTATTATTATTGTTAAACATGTGCTTGTAGTTGCACTCCAGAATTCATCATCTGTTTCACACTCACTTGACGTGAAGCCCTTTCACATCTACTGCTTCTGTTAGAGGGGTATTATCTCCCGTATGATACTTCCGTGTTAGGTTTGTGCATAAAAGTGCACCAAAATTCGGGCCTTGGCATGGGTAAAATTGAAAAGTTGTTGGGTGCACTGACAACTGTAAGTAAAGCCATAACATTACAAATTGTGATTTTTAGTAACAAGTCATAAATATGTTGAGACAATTGATTATGTTCCAATGAAATTACTGCTTGTAGGAGATCTTCATCTTCAGAGATTTGCGATAAGCTTTCTCTTTGTGCTGATACATGTGAAAAATGAATTAACTAGTAGAGTGAATTGCAACTTCCTGTGTGGGATGCATGCTATTACACTGCCAGTGGTCTTTGACAGATATTTTGTAAAAAGTAAGACAACATTCTAACTCTCAGAAAGGATATCAGAGTACTGCAAAACATTGTCATGTGTTTGACAAAACCTCTTTTTATAAAATATATTTGACATTTATTTTACAGTATAATATGCGTCTAACACAAGGTGTTAAAGCAGTGCAAAAATCTCAAATGGTTCGAAATTGTTGAGGATCACACACATCCAGAGGAACCAGTTTGCAAACAGTCTGGGACTAACAGGGATTTGCTGCTTAAACCCCGTGTTAGTCACATAGTGAAATGTCGCTTTTTCCCCATAATACTGTGAACTGCAGATGAAGACGAGTTTAAGGACTCATCTGTCTTGTTGTATGATACACATAAGCCTTCATCACTGAATGATGACAGTATAGAAGTGGTATTATGAGTGGGGAATTTTGTGAAGAGTGAAGTTACCTCTGAACTATCTTAAGATCATAATGATGTGCTCAGTGTAATCCAATTATTGGAGACATTCGCTAAAGCACAAAACAACATATCCCTTGACCAAACTGCTCATCACTGTTTCTTTTTCCACTGTAAATTTCTTGGTGCTAGCTGATGGACAACTAAAGCAAAATAGATGCATGTCCATTGTGTTTTTTATGGATAGATCTACACACAGAGGGAAATTTAATGTGTTCACCACGAGCAAAATAATTATGCTTTCAAATGATCGGACATTTT
The DNA here is from genome assembly GCF_021461385.2 of Schistocerca piceifrons. NCBI lineage: Eukaryota > Metazoa > Arthropoda > Insecta > Orthoptera > Acrididae > Schistocerca > Schistocerca piceifrons. The sequence goes on from NC_060149.1 coordinate 394,707,933, forward strand.
GGCTGTGTTGTAAGCAACCATGAATGAAAGTTCAGCTCTTTGTCCTACATAAATTAATTTCTTCTTTTGTCAAATCCATAAACACTAACACATTTCCTCTAGCTTAGCATTGTCCCTAATTTTGTAGCGGTGGGTATGTCATGTTCCAACAACAGTTCAGTTTAAAAATGTGTTGTTTTCAATCATATGTGTGTGTTATATATGTGTTGAGAGTGCACACCTTTTTAAAAAATTACTTCCAGATTTAACTGTAGTTCGGTTTTTTAATAGTTTTCTATTAATGATCCATTGTGTAACTTTTCACATACTGTGACTATGAATGTTGTTTTCAAATAATCCCAAACAAGTAGATGCAAATAAATACATGAATGTGTTCGGGCAAATATCATGTTCTTATTTTGAATGCCTAGTATCAGTAACCAGGCTACCATTTATTTTATCTTTCATAAATATATTATAACTATAAAATATCTTACTGAGATTTTATGGAAAAAAGGTAAATATTTCAGATCACTTCTGATATTCATCAGAGACTTCTTTATATTCAGGTGGATTCAGTCCTCGATGTTGCAGATAGTAACACAAGAAAAAAGAATCTTGAGATAAGAACTGTAAGTTTACACATTGAAGAAGCACCGAAAGACACACGTATGAATGAAGAATTTGATGATGAAGACAATGACTCTGAGATCAACTTGGAGATACTAGAAGAGGATCTGACATGTATTGTCTGCAGGTGTGAAATTTTGGTATTATTTGTTGTGGTTAGAACAGAATTGTAATGTTTAAGTTTTTGCTACATCCCCCCTACCCCCCTCTCCCCCCCTACCCCCCTCTCCCCCCTCTCCCCCCCTTACCCCCCCTCTCCCCCCCTTACCCCCCCTCTCCGCCCCTTACCCCCCTCTCCGCCCCTTACCCCCCTCTCCGCCCCTTACCCCCCTCTCCGCCCCTTACCCCCCTCTCCGCCCCTCTCCCTCCCCCCTACCCCCCTCTCCCTCTCCCCTACCCCCCCTCTGCCTCCCCCTACAGCCCCCCTCTCTGCCTCCCCCTACCCCCACCCCCCCCTCTGCCTCCCCTACCCCACCCCCCCTCTGCCTCCCCTACCCCACCCCCCCTCTGCCTCCCCCTACCCCCACCCCCCCTCTGCCTCCCCTACCCCACCCCCCCTCTGCCTCCCCTACCCCACCCCCCCCTCTGCCTCCCCTACCCCACCCCCCCTCTGCCTCCCCTACCCCACCCCCCCTCTGCCTCCCCTACCCCACCCCCCCCTCTGCCTCCCCTACCCCACCCCCCCTCTACCTCCCCTACCCCACCCCCCCCTCTGCCTCCCCTACCCCCCTGCCTCCCCTACCCCCCCCCCACTGCCTCCCCTACCCCCCCCCCCCCCACTGCCTCCCCTACCCCCCCCCCCCCACTGCCTCCCCTACCCCCCCCCCTCTGCCTCCCCTACCCCCCCCCCCCCCTCTGCCTCCCCTACCCCCCCCCCCTCTGCCTCCCCTACCCCCCCCCCCCCCCCCCCTCTGCCTCCCTACCCCCCCCCTGCCTCCCTCCTACCCCCCCCTGCCTCCCCTACCCCCCCCCTGCCTCCCCTACCCCCCCTCTGCCTCCCCCTACCCCCCCCTCTGCCTCCCCTACCCCCCCCCCCCCTCTGCCTCCCCTACCACCCCCCCCCTCTGCCTCCCCTACCCCCCCCCCCTCTGCCTCCCCTACCCCCCCCCTCTGCCTCCCCTACCCCCCTCTGCCTCCCCTACCCCCCTCTGCCTCCCCTACCCCCCCTCTGCCTCCCCTACCCCCCCCCCCCCCTCTGCCTCCCCTACCCCCCCCCCCTCTGCCTCCCCTACCCCCCCCCCCCTCTGCCTCCCCTACCACCACCCCCCTCTGCCTCCCCTACCACGCCCCCCCCTCTGCCTCCCTACCACCCCCCCCCCCTCTGCCTCCCCTACCCCCACCCCCCCTCTCCCCCCCTACCCCCCACCCCCCCTCTCCCCCCAACCCCCACCCCCCCTCTCCCCCCCCTAGCCCCCACCCCCCCTCTCCCCCCCTACCCCCACCCCCCTCTCCCCCCCCTACCCCCACCCCCTCTCCCCCCCTCACCCCTCACCCCCTCTCCCCCCCCTACCCCCACCCCCTCTCCCCCCCTACCCCCACCCCCTCACCCCCCCCCTACCCCCACCCCCCTCTCCCCCCCCTACCCCCACCCCCTCTCCCCCCCTACCCCCACCCCCTCTCCCCCCCCCCTACCCCTACCCCCTCTCCCCCCCCTACCCCTACCCCCTCTCCCCCCCCCTACCCCTACCCCCTCTCCCCCCCCCTACCCCTACCCCCTCCTCCCCCCCCCCTACCCCTACCCCCCTCTCCCCCCCCCCCCTACCCCTACCCCCTCTCCCCCCCCCCTACCCCTACCCCTCTCCCCCCCCCCTACCCCTACCCCCCTCTCCCCCCCCCTACCCCTACCCCCTCTCCCCCCCCCTACCCCTACCCCCCCCTCTCCCCCCCCTACCCCTACCCCCCTCTCCCCCCCCTACCCCTACCCCCCCCTCTCCCCCCCCTACCCCTACCCCCCCTCTCCCCCCCCCTACCCCTACCCCCCCCTCTCCCCCCCTACCCCTACCCCCCCCTCTCCCCCCCCTACCCCTACCCCCCCTCTCCCCCCCCTACCCCTACCCCCCCTCTCCCCCCTACCCCTACCCCCCCTCTCCCCCCCTACCCCTACCCCCCCTCTCCCCCCCCCTACCCCTACCCCCCCTCTCCCCCCCTACCCCTACCCCCCCTCTCCCCCCCCTACCCCTACCCCCCTCTCCCCCCCCTACCCCTACCCCCCCTCTCCCCCCCCTACCCCTACCCCCCCTCTCCCCCCCTACCCCTACCCCCCCCTCTCCCCCCCTACCCCTACCCCCCCTCTCCCCCCCTACCCCTACCCCCCCTCTCCCCCCTACCCCTACCCCCCCTCTCCCCCCCTACCCCTACCCCCCCTCTCCCCCCCTACCCCTACCCCCCCTCTCCCCCCCTACCCCTACCCCCCCTCTCCCCCCCTACCCCTACCCCCCCTCTCCCCCCCTACCCCTACCCCCCCTCTCCCCCCGTTCCCCCCTCTCCTCCCCCCGTTCCCCCCGTTCCCCCCTCTCCTCCCCCCGTTCCCCCCGTTCCCCCCTCTCCTCCCCCCGTTCCCCCCGTTCCCCCCCTCTCCTCCCCCCGTTCCCCCCGTTCCCCCCTCTCCTCCCCCTGTTCCCCCCTCTCCTCCCCCCGTTCCCCCCTCTCCTCCCCCCGTTCCCCCCTCTCCTCCCCCCGTTCCCCTCTCTCTCGCTCTCTCTCGCGCTCTCTCTCTCGCGCTCTCTCTCGCGCGCTCTCTCTCTGTCTCCCCCCCTACACCTCTCTCTCTCCCCCCGTGTCTGTTTTAAAGGACACAGAATCAGGAGATGGTTGATGTCTGCATTTACTTCCTTGCGATTAGGTGCTTGATACAGAGTAATGTTACAGATGTGGGGAAAATGTTACATTTGTCACTTGCTGTATGTATAAAGAATCAGTTACAACAGATTTTTCATGATGTTCATTCAGGTTTAAACACATGATAGTGATCCATATGTTAAAATAAAATAGTCTTCTAAGTTTTGACCTGATTGCTAAGGCATATGACATGCGGAATGAACATAATGAATGTGTTCACAGTATGCATGAAACCATTACAGATGATCCTCGTCTCCATGTTTTGTGGTAAGTATCACTTATTAACATACCCGTATTTAAAATGGGTGCCTTTTCATTGTGTGATATACATGTCGTCACACTTAATTTTCCTCACTCACTGGTCAACTGTGGATTATAATGGTTTATAGGTTAAAGTCGGAATAAGAACAATAACTCAAAGGAAAGTGATTGGCACATAATGAGTGTGACATTGCTACTATAGTGCAGTATAAAACTTAACACGTGAAGTTCTGCGATCCACTAATATGCTTAATATTCAGTTACATGTTTGAAATTAGGGTAGCAAATGATACGAAGATGAGATAAGAAAATGGAGACAGACAACATAGTGAGATGGCACTGACACATCATTTAATGGACAAACAGCAGTGGATGGTTGTTGGCAGGTTGGGGGAAGATTGAACTCACAGGTAACCAGGTAGTCGACAGCTTTTACTTTCCATAATTCGTGTGAAAACAATATCTGACCACAGGTTTGCCAACCATAAGGGTCAGACAAAAGCTGCCAAAGCTTATGATGATCACTGATGACCCGTAGTGCAACAAAATGAGCCACATCCTGTCAATGATCTTGCATTGCTGCAGGCACTAAAGGATCAAAATATTAAATATTTTAAAGGGTTTGAGAAGTTGGTTTATTCAATGTCTTAAGCCAATTATATACCTCATTGCAATAGTCCATGACATTGATTATAAATCAGTGGATTGTTATGTTTAAAGATTGAGGTAGATTGTTACGTTCAAAGATTGATGCCCAGTTCTGCTTGAAATTTGACCATGTAGCTGTTCTGCTTTGGAAAGAAGAGACGTCCAATTATCATTGGGGAAACTTCTCTGAACAGGGTATCTACCAATGATGCAATATGTGTGATGGTGTATTTTCAAGAGGGCAGTAAAATACTCCATATCTTCCATTGTGAAAATAAACAGGCCCATAGAGATTGAATTATTGGTGGTTATATTGATGTTCTTATGTTGCTGCAGAAGTTGATATTTTCACTGTAGAAGATGATATAAAAGGTCTCAAAGTGGGTACAAATAATTCCAGTATTGAATTTTATACTGCATTGAAATGTGCCAGCTCGGGCTCCTGGTGTGAATCCTACACAGTCGTCGCAATGAGAGCAGCATTGGAAGGAGGAGATCATTCACTTCTAAGGAGCTCAAAGGCATGAATCTACAACTACATACATACTCCGCAATCCACCATATGGTGTGTGGCAGAGGGTACCACGTACAACAACTAGCATCTTCTCTCCCTGTTCCACTCCCAAACAGAACATGGGAAAAATGACTGCCCATATGCCTCTGTACGACTCCTAATCTCTTATCTTTATGGTCTTTCCACGAAATATAAGTTGGTGGCAGTGAAATTGTACTGCAGTCAGCCTCAAATGCTGGTTCTCTAAATTCCTCAGTAGCGATTCACGAAAAGAACCCCTCCTTTCCTCCAGAGATTCCCACCCCAGTTCCTGAAGCATTTCTGTAACACTCGCGTAATGATCAAACCTACCAGTAACAAATCTAGCAGCCCACCTCTGAATTGCTTCTACGTCCTCCCTCAATCCGACCAGATAGGGATCCCAAATGCTCGAGCAGTACTCAAGAATAGGTCGTGTTAGTGTTTTACAGATGAACCACATCTTCCCAAAATCATATCGCTCTGCAATGTTACGCCCAACTATTAAATCGACGTGACTGTGTCAAGCGCTACACTACTAATGGAGTATTCAAACATTACGGGATTCTTTTTCCTATTCATCTGCATTAATCATCTGCATTAATTTACATTTATCTATTTAGAGTTAGCTGCCATTCTTTACACCAACCACAAATCCTGTCCAAGTCGTCATGTATCGTCCTACAGTCACTCGACGACGACACCTTCCCGTGCACCACAGCATCATCAGCAAACAGCTGCACATTGCTATCCACCCTATCCAAAAGATCATTTATGTAGATAGAAAACAACAGCGGACCTACCACACTTGCCTGGGGCACTCCAGATGATAACCTCACCTCTGATGAACACTCACCATCGAGGACAATGTACTGGATTCTATTACTTAAAAAGTCTTCGAGCTACTCACATACTTGGGAACCAATCCCATATGCTTGTACCTTAGTTAGTAGCCTCCAGTGGGGCACAGAGTCAAACACTTTCTGGAAGTCAAGGAATATGGCATGCGTCTGATATCCTTTAACTGAGAATATGTTCCAAAATCCTGCAGCATACTGATGTTAAGGATATTGGTCTGTAATTTTGAGGATCCGTCCTTCTACCCTTCTTATATACAGGTGTCACCTGCGCATTTTTCCAGTCGCTTGGGACTTTACGTTGGGCAAGAGATTAGCGATAAATGCTAGCTAAGTAAGGCACCAATGCACCAGAGTACTCTCTGTAAAACCGAATTTGAATCCCATCAGGACCTGGTGATTTATTTATTTTCAACCCATTCAGCTGCTTCACAACACCAGGGATGTCTATCACTATGTCCTCCGTACCGGAATCTGTATGAGACTCAAATGGCGGTATGTTTGTACAATCCTCCTGCATGAAAGATTTCTCAAATGCTAAATTTAAAATTTCAGCTTTCGTTTTGCTGTCTTCCGTTGCCAGGCCAGACTGATCAGTGAGTGACTGGATGGAAGCCTTCGACCCGCTTACCGATTTTGCGTAAGACCAGAATTTCCTTGGGTTCTCAGCAAGATATTTTGCTAAGGTATGACGGTGGTAGTGGTTGTATGTTTTGCGCATCGCTCTTTTTACAGCAACACGAATCTCTAACAACTTTTGCCTGTCCTCATTCTCCCTTTGAATGATTCTAGAACTGTCACGGTGGAACTTGGTGGCCAGTAATAACACCCAACAATCAACTTTATTTCTCCTAGCCCTGTTAAACGTGTCCAGATAACTTCACAATCACACTCTACTTCGACCTCAGTACACACTATATTTTTGTCAATTGCAATGAAGACACAGCCTCCTATGGTATCTAATCTGTCTTTCCGATACACGTTCCAACCCTCATTAAATATTTCGGAACTTCCTATCACAGGGTTCAGCTGGTCTCAGTCCCGAGAATAATTTGCTCGCCACACGCTTCCTGGAGGGCAGTAAATTCAGGAACTTTATTCCGAACACTCTGATAATTTATTGCTATTATCTTGATAGGTGAAGTGTCTTTACACTGAGCACGTCCTGATTTCCTTGCCTGCACGTCGACTGGTGAGTGTTCATCAGGACACCTCTCACTACTGCCTAGCCTAAAAAAAAAAAAAACCATGTGCATGTCACAAGCACTCTGCTACCCGAGTAGCCGCGTCTGACCTATCTACAATTCCCCACCCAATAGCGCAAGTCTAGAAATCTGCAGTCTCTCTCTCTCTCTCTCTCTCTCTCTCTCTCTCTCTCTCTCTCTCTCTCAAAAAAATAAAAAAACATCCTATTAGGTGCTCGTAATATAATTTCATTGTGGATTATCAAAGTCAAGTCGGTTGCGAAATGTAGCAACACTCTCTTTGACCCAACCTGAATTGGTACAAAGTGAATTCCATTTTTACAGCAGCATGAAATTGCTAATTCCATGGGTACCATACAATCCATCTGAATCTGTATTCTGGGATTACTGTGTGCATGTAACCTTTGAATGTACAAATTAACTTTTATTCACGAACATTAAAAATACAACAGCATTCAGTGAAGACAGATAACTAAGAATGCTATAGTGTGGAACACCTGGAAGGAATGCCTTGATCGACATTGATCCGGTGACATACCCTTGTGTCAGATGGTGTGGTGGTGGTGTTAGATATCCTGGAAATACATTTTTTTGATTGAGTTGCAGATGTGTTCCTCAGAGGTGTATGCATTGTCAGTTTTGTATAATATCCCACAGATAGGGCAAACTTTGCTTCCAGATACCGCACTGCTACTGTGGAACACTGGCTGTTTGAGTAATTGTACAGTGAAGTACACTTCATAGCATGTTAGCCAAAAAGTTTGTGATAGCAGCATAACCTGCTGTCATTGTTCTGATGTCGTCGTTTTCATGATGATGATGATGCCTGATGGAACTGGTCGCAGGTTCGGGTATTGGTGCCCTGTTTTGCTGCTTCGTGCACATTTGCGCTAAGAGGGCCTCCACTGTACTTTGTGAACTTCACATATCCTCAAAAACACTCATTGGGTGTTGTCATGCCCACGTCACAGTATGGCGTTGTCTCCTCAGGAGACATCTGTAGACATCTGTCGGTTTCTGCCGGCTAGTGAGCTACTGTTGTCATAGGAAGTGTTGCATACACTCTACCAGTAACATGCAGCAATTTGTTGAGGGATTTACTGTGGCATATTGCCGACGCTGTGCTACGAAACATATGATGACAGATAACTAGAAACTGTGGAGCTGTCTACTAGATTGCGTAGATATCACCAGAATTTGGATGAAGTCTTGTCACCACATTTCTTGCCCGATTCTGAGGTCATTTGTCAGCTTCTTGTAAGCTCTGTCTGGCAGCGGATGCTCTGTCATATACCATAGCTGCAGTTTGTTGGTCAAATTGCTTATCACCAAAGTAAATTTCTTGAGGTCGTTAATTACATGTTGTTGCCAAAATATGTACTCCATTACCATGAACCATGTTCGCAGTTGGGTGGGAATAAATGACAGGGCCCGTAAATGCAGGCATGCCTTGAATGAACTGCTGTATCCGACAGACGAATGAATCATTGCTTCGAACTGTGATTGTGGCACTGTTGTAGAACTCATTGTTATGTATGGTTGCAAACTGCAACTACTTACCTGACCTGCGATAGAAGTACTAAGCCAAACTTCAGAACTGTCTCTGCATATATGTACACTGTGCTCTGATATGTGTGTGTTGCAGAATTAACATCATTTTTGTTGCACTGGACATGGTTCATGTTCAGAATCGTCGAGAGAGGAAGCTCCAAAATCTGTGTATCATCCTGTAGCTAGTTAACCTCGTCAACGACGGCAGAGAATAGCCTATTGCCGTAATTCGTTACATTTGTGCATATTTCTGCAATATGTCAAAAATGCTATTCATGTGAAAGCAAGAAAATTCTTAGGCAGGGTCACCAATTATGTGACCTATTAGTCTATCCACGTAAATAATTGTGCATAACCTTGGAACATACAAAATTAGCTTTTATTCATTAGCGTTACACATATGAGAGCATTTGGTGAAGACAGACAACTAAAAGCATACAACTTACAAGCGACAGTAAAGATAATAATGCACATTGGAGAAGTAACATGTAAGGATTGCTAATCTCAAGAAACGCAAGCACAAAATGGATCACTGCCATCATCTATGAGGATCTGTTGCAAATAATGACCATAACAGGCTGATAGGTTTCAAGAGGGACATACCCATTTTTCTAATACCAAAATTGTATCATGTATTAATAAGAAAATTGTTTTGCAGTATTAAAATTAATATATGGAAATATATGATAGAAATAATAGTGGATTGAAGTATTGTTGCTACCATATTAGTATACATCCAAAATACTAATGTAAATGCAAAAAGAAATTGATACTAATGCATCTCTTAAAATAAATATACCGTGTTTACCTGCGTATAGGGGAACCTTGATTATAAGACGACCATCAGTTTTTTAAGAGGCTTTTCGAGGAAAAGTTATTTTTCACAATTTGGACCAATCAAAATTATAAAATGTTTTATTGGTATGAAGTATCTGCCTAAGAAGTTAGCATTATACCTATTCTAAATTGATGTCACTTGTTGATTGTCTAAATTATGTTCCCGTCATATGTCAAGGTGAGCATCAACAAAACTGCAGCACAAAACATGTAAGTACACAATTGGCCCCTATCTAGATTTTTACCGTCTCCCGCAGAAATGATTACTGTTGTTGAGTATTTGTCCAATTTTAAAGTCAATTCAATTCCGACTACAAGTGGATTCAGGCAAACAGCAGTTTAATTATGGTAGATGTTCCTAAAAAGCCAAAGTATGCAGTATAGATTCCAATGGTTGGCAACAGACATAACTTGCTGCGCGCTCAGGACTCCCCTCTCCGCACTCATCTAGTTCTCAGCTAAGTTGGTATCAGTGTTCCCCTACCTAGCTTTCCGTAACGCTGTGCTTGAGCAGCTGACACACTGACTGAAATATCGTCTGTGTTGCAAGTCATATGTAACAACAGCAACAATTATGTAAAGAAAAGATTGTAATCAAGATTCAGTCGAATTCTCGAACTTTCGCTCGTCCCATGGTCTACTGGTGTCTGTTTTTACCATCTCCATGACAGTTCTCGGTGCCATAAAATTATCGCAATAATTACAGTTCGTTTTATAAGATTTAATTTATTTGTCAGGCATTTCATTCAGGATTAATTTTCCTTCTTGTTTCATCTGAATGTCACCATCATGATCTAAAGCTGATTAAGTTGGTAATGTTTTTACCCGATATTCTAATACGTGAACAGTGACCAAATTTGTCATTTGCAACCCACTTAGTAAATTGTCAGACTCTCACAGTCAAGTAAAATATTGATCTCGGTTCAGAATAAAGTAATGTTTTTTGAAAGACAACATTTGCACTTTTGAATGTTAGCTTTACTTGAAAAGCAGCATTAATGTGTGTACATGGTACCAATACATGAGAATTTTTATTACAAACCTGTTCCAAAAAGAGTTTGTAAGATGATAGAATTTAGTGCTATTTCCTCCTGGGTTTTACAAAATTGTCAAATTTTAATCAGAACAATAGATTTTGTAGTGACTAGTTCATTGTTCCTCGCATATCTGTGGCACTAGCGCTGTGCGAGTTAAATGTCCTTTGACTGTCCGAACAACATTGATACCGTATCGAGCACTTTGGTGTATCGGGAAAGCTTCAGCGTGTTCAGACACAAGTATCATTTGCCCATCCTGCCCTTCTGAATTCTTCAAAATAAGTCTGGATGTGACCTCAATAGCCAAAGCTTCATCTGTGAAGCTAAACAACCACTGTGTATTCTATTAAACAAAGTAGAAAATATTAACCTCAATGGCAATAGTTCAATCTGTGAATATAAGACTACATTGTATTTTTAGAACAAGTCTGGGAAAAAGTCTTGTTGTATAAGTGGGCAAATGTGGTACACGCTGATACCAAGCAGGAAAAGATGTTTAAATTAAAGAAAGGCTAGCATTTAGGCAGATTAATTCAATTATTTAGTGTATGTTTACATGTTGTTTGTTATTGACCTCGTCTCTATCGAACTGGTGGAGAGATAAGGGCAGATATCTGTGAACTGATGTTGTTGTAGGTTGTGTACACCTGCAAGACTTAACCTTTTGAATGACATCCAAATATAGTTAACGGAAACACATGATGTCAGTTGTTACTGTCGAATTCTTTTGTGAGTTTTAGATACACTAAATATTGTTCTATGAACGCATGTTTTCATTTACTAGCATCGATATGGCAAATAAAGAAACTTGGTAGCACAGGTGAACTCTGGGATGAGTAACTTGGAATTGATTTCAGCCATTAAAATTCATCATATGAAGATGATGAAATCCACAAGTTGGATTTGTGGATTCATTGCATGGGAGCTCAGACAGAACATCACTTGCATAAGTAACATCACATGCTTCAACTTTGATGTTTCTTCAACACATCTGCAAAGTTTCAAAATATTCAGACAGATGGCTGAGCATAGTGAACTAGAAAAATTGCATCTATGCTAGACAATTGTTACAAGCAAATGCTGTTGTTGAATTTTTGGCTGCAGAAAAAGAAACTGAATTCCATCCATGGACAAATTCAGTTCACAACGGAAATTAAGAAAAATTGAGTGCTTTCCATCTTTGGATGTTTTGGTATGATGCAAAGATGATGGCACTTTGGGACATGCGGTATATGGGAAACTGACACAGGCGGTATTATACTTAATGTACAAACAACTGCCACCATCCTTCACAGATGATGAGTGTTCTCAGATCTCTGGTACACAGATGAGAGCAGTCTGGAGGACAAGCTTCTACACTTGAGAAGAGTTTTTGAAGCCAATGGGTACTCTCCACAGCACATACGTACGGCACTACAAATTAAAGCAACAGTCAGTATAAGGAATGCAGACAAAGACACGGAAAGTTTTAAATCCATGGCTTTTCTGCCACACGTGGGAAGCTTGTCGACAAAAATAGGGTGGATCGTCAGCAAACACAAAGTGAAAGTGATTTTTCACCCTCCACCAAAGACAGCAGCACTCCTGGGTACCATAAAAGATGATTTAGTGTTTGGAAGCCTGGGGTTTACAAGGTCCCCTGTGAGTAAGGCCATTCCTACATCGCGCAGATGACACATACAGTCCGCGAGAGATGCACAGAGCACTGCAGGCACACTGGGCTCTTACAACCTAATAAATTGGCGGTGACTGAGCACTGTATTGACACTGGACACACTACGGTGTACGATAACATTGAAATTTTAGCCTTGACTTCATCTTTCTGAGACTCGGTAGTGAAAGAAGCAATTGAAATTTGGTTGGCTGATTTCTTGACAGGCTGCACAGGTAGAGCACTTGCCTGCCATGTGGGGAGCCTGGGTTCAGTTCCTGACCAATGCAAGTTTTTAAATGAAGGTGCATATTCTAAGAGCGAATTTATAAATAAAGTTGCATGTTTCATGAGCATTTCTGTGCAGATGAAAAAATTAATTTGCAATTTTTTAAATTTAAATGATCTTTGTTAACAATCTTAGAAAAGATTGATTTATATTTGTAATGGAAACTGCAGTTTTGTGTGAGGTATGTAATTAGAAATAAGACGATCATTTATCACAAAATGGCAATTCAGTATGTGTTAAGCAGCGTATATTTGATGAATTTTATATTTAAATGATGTAGGTAACAAAATGAATGGAAAAAAGGAGAAAACAATGACTGAAATGACTCCATCCAGTTGTTACCAGTCTCAAGAGTTACTGATTTTTTTCCATCTTTATGTACAGGGTGATTACGATTAAAGTTAAAATTTCAGACTGCTGTAGATATAGCACCACTGGTTAGAATGACTTCAAATTGCAACAGAATATTATCAGAGAAGTGGCAGAATAAAAATAAGTAATTACAAAATGTAGCAATAGATGGCACTGTAGGTATCCTAATTTAATAGTGGTCAATGACAAATGAATCATACAACAGTGCCTAAGGTGTACGTTTGTCATTACAGGCATGATACTGTTAGTTACGTAAGCCCATCCACCACAGCAAGGTCGTATCATATTGGATGGAAACAATTGGTTTTCAATTGTTCTGAGGCCGAAAACTGCATGAAAAGCATAAATCAGAATTAAATCTGGTTATTAATTTCCATGTGACTGGTGCAAAACATGTTCAATATGCTGTCCGCCATTTTCTGCAACAAGTTGAAATCGAGAAACACCATGTTCCAGAACTGATCGAAGTGTTTCCGGGGTCACATTCAGAATGTGTTGTGCAATGTGTGCCTTCAATATGCAGCTAAGTTTTCAATCTGAACACTGAACACATCATCTTTCAGATACCCCCACAGCCAGAAGTCACACAGATTAAGATCAGGTGATTGGGACAGCCAAGCTGTAGGGAAATGGTGGCTGATAAGTTTAGCATTTTCGAAATGGCAGCGTCAGCAGCTGCTTAACTGGATTTGCAAAGTGCGGAGGTGTGCCATCTTTCATAAAAATGAACCCATCCATGCTGTTGGAGAGCTGGAATGACATGGTTGTGCAAAAGACACTCTTAGCGTTTACCAGTTATGGTACAGGTAACAGGACTGGAAGCACCTGTCTCTTCGAAAAAATATTGCTCTATGATAAATGACGCTGTAAAACCACACCACAGAGTGACCTTTTCAGAATGAAATGGTACTGGTTGATTTGCATGTGGAATTTCTGTTGCCGTATTCGACAATTCTGTGTATTGACATATCCTTTCAGATGGAAGTGGGCTTCATCTGCCCACAAAATCTTCCATGGCCAATCATTGTCCACTTTCATGGGAGCAAGAAATTCTAAAGCAAAGGTCCCTCTTGCTGGCAGGTCAACAGGAAGCAACTCATACACATTGATAATTTTGAATGGATAGCAAAGAAGGATGTTTCATAGGATTTTACGCACCATGCTCATGGGTATGTCCAATGTTTGGGCAATTGTCAAGCACTACATGTTTGCACACCACCACTCGTCTGCCCCTGCATTACTGTGGCCGCTACTTGTCCTGACGTCGAATCAATTCTTTTCCTCCATCTACCATGTTGCACACCAAAATAACGCATCTTTTTGAATTTCCGAATCATTTTCTCCAGACCCACAGCAGTCATGGGACCAACACCGTGTTCCAAACCCTTCAGTGTTCAGCACTTCTGCAGAGTGACGTGTGCACAGTCATTGTTCTTGTAATACAGCTTTATAAGCAGAGCGCAATCTTGCATTGAGACAGTCATGGTCAACGTCGCAGGCATGAAGTCGTGTACCTGGCATGTTTATACCAACTTCAATGGTCGTGCGCATGACAGGTGTTTTCATTTACATATTCTGACACGTACAGCGCCATCTATTGATAAATTGTCACACTATATATATATATTCTCCCCCCCCCCCCCCCTTCTGCCATACGTTGTACCCCTTCTCTGATAATATTCCGTTGCAATTTGACGTCATTCTGACCAGTGTAGTTATTTCTACAGTATTTTGAAAGTTATAACTGTAATTATAATCACCTTGTATTTTACACATCACCAAAATGCTCTTAGAACATGACCTTTGTTTGCATTGGCTGGTAATCGAACCCAGATCACTCACGTAGTAGATGAGAACTCTACCATAGAGCCACACTGCCTTTTGAAAAGTTGACCTTATTGTATGGCATTAAAGAAGCTTGGAAAACTTCAAAGTTAATTTTCTCAAAAATTTTTGGCAGTTGAAGTGCTTGGCGTGAGTGATATTTGAGTTCTGACCTTCCGTTACCATACACATAAAAAATTACAGAAATAAAGTTGAGGTGGCCTCTTTTTTTAGCCGAGAAAAAGGCAATCGGTATGATCTGTTGTTAGTTTACTGACTCCATGTTAGTTGGTTTAAAGTGTCTAGGAGTTACAGCACTGTTATCCCAGTACATATTGTACATCTTGGGATTGATGACAAATAACATAATTTTTTAAAAATGCGCAATTTACACAGAAAGTTTGCTCTGTGATAAAATTTACATGACCATTTTACAGATAGCTATACTGAATTTGCGGCTGGCTCTGGTGGTGGTGTTGCCACTAACCAATGTCAATACTGAAACAAAGGATATTGTTCATATATTAACCTTCAGTTTTAATGTGAAACTTCCAGTCCTACTGTTTTGCAAACAAAAGATGCTAGTATTCCATTGCTTATTTCTCGCTTAACATTATTGTTCAAAGAAACAAAGCTGTCTAAATATTTTGAAGGTACCCAAAATTTGAAGGTACCCAAAATTTGAAGGTACCCAAAATTTGAAGGTACCCAAAATTTGAAGGTACCCAAAATTTGAAGGTACCCAAAATTTGAAGGTACCCAAAATTTGAAGGTACCCAAAATTTGAAGGTACCCAAAATTTGAAGGTACCCAAAATTTGAAGGTACCCAAAATTTGAAGAACGGCCAGTGGCACAAGGTAACAGATTGCTTGACAGGATAAAACTACTGGGATTTAAATCCCAGTCTCACATTCAAAATGCAGTTCCATCATAGGTTCCTTAAATTGCTCAAGGCCGGTGCCAGTACAGCTCCTTTGAACACACAGTAGATTCCCTTCCTCTGTATGAGCTTCTGTACCATTGCTAATGTTCTGATCTATTCTTCCATTTTAGTCTATCGCTAATGTTGTGTGTTTAGAATTTTGAAATAACTTCTGCTGGATTCTTTACTACATGTTGAAAATATGTAACATATGGTTCAGAGATGTTATCCAAAATCATATGGGGTTAGTTTTATGTCATCGAGTTGTGAAAGACATTCAGAATCCTGTCATTGCTTTCACTTTTGTGGTACTAATTTATCAGTGCACTTTTCACCCAGCAGTTCTCATTTCAAGCATTTACTTATACGTAAGATCATAAATGTTTGACAAATGACACAATAAATTAAATTGGTTTTGTTTTACATAAATAAGAGCACAGACATTGTTTTATCCCGTTTTTCAAGTTCTGCCAGAGTATTTGGTAACAAAATAATCAATGGACGTGATGCAGACTGTTGGTGTCCAAGGAACACACAATTGTAATCACTGATCATGTCACCGTTACCGTGATTGCTAATGAACCAATCCTCTTGTTGTGCAGGGGCCACTTGTATACTCAACTTCTGTCTGTCCTTCCCGGTGCTTTGTCTGCTGCCTGCCCTCACAGGCACACCAGCATATCGATCACTGCAGCATCGCTGTCAGTCGTTTTGTGCAGCATGTGTTGGCATGGTGGCATCAGTGGGTCAATCAATCAGCATTTCCCTATGTTTGCTGGAAGTCTCGTTTTTTGCCCAATCAACCAGGCATGAGTTGCCAAGCCTTGTTAAAATTGTAGCCAGTATCAGAGTTGATTAGCTGGTTCTTTGTTTGTTTCTCAGTAAAAATAGGTGATGCATTCCCAGGGACATTATGTTGGACCAGGACTGTGGTGTCATATTCCATGCCATCAATATTCTTGGCATAGTGTGTATTGTGTGTCTAATATACAGGGTGATTCAAAAAGAATACCACAACTTTAAAAATGTGTATTTAATGAAAGAAACATAATATAACCTTCTGTTATACATCGTTACAAAGAGTATTTAAAAAGGTTCTTTTTCACTCAAAAACAAGTTCAGAGATGTTCAATATGGCCCCCTCCAGACACACGAGCAATATCAACCTGATACTCCAACTCGTTCCACACTCTCTGTAGCATATCAGGCGTAACAGTTTGGATAGCTGCTGTTATTTCTCGTTTCAAATCATCAATGGTGGCTGGGAGAGGTGGCCGAAACACCATATCCTTAACATACCCCCATAAGAAAAAATCGCAGGGGGTAAGATCAGGGCTTCTTGGAGGCCAGTGATGAAGTGCTCTGTCACGGGATGCCTGGCGGCCGATCCATCGCCTCGGGTAGTTGACGTTCAGGTAGTTACGGACAGATAAGTGCCAATGTACAACTAAATGAAACTTTATAGCTCCCTTAATTCGCCGACAGATAGTGCTTAGCTCTGCCTTTTGTCGTTGCAGAGTTTTAAATTCCTAAAGTTATGGTATTCTTTTTGAATCACCCTGTACAATTTGCCACATTGGCAGGAGATTTGTTACAACCTGTTCTTATGAAGTGCAGGCTTATCCTTGACTCTTTGCAGTAATGCTCATGTCTTAGGAAATGGGTAGAATACAGCCTTAATGTGATGTTTCCAGAGGATCTGTTCTCTTGGCCTTTTCTCAAATGCACAGACCTGCCTCAAAGATTATAAAATAACTGTGTACCTGTACTCCTGCTACATTAAGACACTACGGAATTCTTAAGGCCCACAAAGGTGTTCCACTTCACCCCATCATCATTGATACTGGTACCCCTCTTTGTACTTGAAGAATCCCTCATGGATATGTTTTTAGCTCCTATGTGGACAAATGCTCCCATCACATATGCAACTCGGTGGATGTTGGACAACAGCTGAACAATCACCATGAGATGTAAAGGGGTATAGCATCCTCTTACGGTTAATTTGAAATAGATACTCCCAATCTTTTCAGGTATGTCCTGACCTAGATTTTCTCTCTGATAGAACACACTATGGGCAGATGAAAGGGGTCGCAAAGGGTCAGACCAGTATCATTGGTTGTGACCAACTTGTGCATGCAGCACTTTGGAGATGAAGCAGTAGCATCTGCCTGCCTGGAACGGACCTGCTTCTGTCCTTAACAGAATGTCACCATATGGAAGATTCCTCACTCATCTTGACTTCATTCACAGGAACATCAGATTGATAATGTGGATCATTGTGGATAGTGAGCTGCTCTTTCTGGTTGTCTTGGAGAAGAGGAAGGTGAGTGGAATATTGGGTCACAGCATATACTGACATAAGTGCATGCTCAGAGCAGCCACCATCCAGTGCAGAGAACTGGTTTACTGAAAATCTTAAATGTGTGTTACCTGACCTGGAGCACTGTACTTCAAAACAGTGGAGGAATGTGAAAGAGGTGTTGACATTGCATTTGTATTGTACACTGGGACAGTATCAGAAAAAATGTGATTAAGACTGGGTTTTGCTCACCTGTTGAGACACAAGCATTACTGGGGTATGTGAAAAATCATCTTGCACTTTGGAAGACCGAAGTGTGTTAAATTCCCTGTCAGTGTGGCAAATCACATGTCAGACAGATGATGTGCACTGTCAAAACGGTACTGAGAACATTGATGACACACTTGTTTCATGTAGCCCAACAGGTAAGTGGTTGTATGACATTGTCTTCTGCAAGTAAATGGTATGAAGTCCAGCAGCATTAGTCTTTGCTCTAACATGTGCTGGGACTATGTCATCGTGGAATTTACGATACAAACTAAACTAATCAATCGCTAGCTACAATCTCAGTGAAGCTTGGTACCCAGTACTAGGTGTAATAAGGTCAATGAACGAATCTTTCAGCAAACATAGGGAACTGATTCTTCATATTGATGGAGCTGGTGTTGCCACCGCACAGACATATGCTGCAGGGAGCGAATTGTGATCAGAACACCAAATGCTGTGGCAATCTATAAGTCTCTGAGAATGGACTGGGGTTAAATCACTAGGAGGGTGGATGGTGAGAATATAAATGGCCACTGAGTTATCAGATGGTTACTTCATCAGCTCAGCTGATGATGCCAACAGATTGATCACCAAAATACTCGTATTGTGCTGTCCGGACACCAGCAACCTGCAGTACATTGGTGGATTATTTTTTCACTGTATCTTTCCTTTGAAAACTACCATTTTGTATGTAGAACTCTCACTCTTTCATACATGTACATTAACAGCTGTATTTGGTATGTGGAGAGTTGTAATTAATACAGTGGCTGCTAATGTACTGTCAACTCAATGAGCTCTAAAGTCTTCAACTTTATTGTTATTTATGTATGTTTGTGTATGATTGTCTGTTGTAACGTACCTTAATTCCAGATGAGCAGTCTACCAATTGCTTCAGATATCTTGACGTACTAAGAGGTTGTCATTACATTAATTGTTCATGTAGCCTCAAACAAGTTTGCTCTCCTTGCAGAGGAATGGATGTGGCTCCTAGGAATCGCCTCATTGAATGCACAGAGTGCCATTCATTATACCATCAAGAGTGCCACCAGCCACCTGTTGGTGAAGCTGATATGGAAGACCCAAGATCAATATGGTACTGTACAGACTGCTTGAAAACAATTAACAGAGCTGTAAGTATAAGTTTTACACTTCTGAAAATATAGTGATCAACATAAAGTAAGATTTTTGGTTTGAATTCCCAGTTTTCAGCTGAAGAATAGTATGCAGCATTACATAAATATAAATAGAAGTATTAATCTCTGTCGATTTACAGAGATGTACAACAAGGACTCAGCGATAACAACAGAAATTGGTTTTTATTCTTTCTCAGAAATGTTTGATAATCTAATAGACATATTGGAGGGCTAGTTTCCAGTGTCACAAGTTGAATGTTTCTGTTTACAGTACTTGCTATGTACATTAGTAGGTGTATGCAACTGCCTCGCATAAACTAGAGCAGCATAAAGAATTGTTGTTGTTGTTCCAATATTTTGATGTAAAGGGGCCACACACACCATAAAAGGAGGAATTATCCCCTCCCCACCCCCGTTTGTGGGGCAGTGGTCAAAATTTATCCAGGTTTGTTGATTTTTAGTTTACCCTTTTTTTTTAACATTGTAACATTTGGTCATCTTCCATAAATTTTTGATACCACAGCCTCTTGCTGGGGCCTGAAAAGTTTGCGCAAAAAGGCAGAAAGTGATGGAGAACATACTGTTTTGTAGTCTTCAGTACACAATTCAGCTCGCCGAAACAGAAATAAATCGTTCTAACTCGATTAGAATAATGCAGAGGAGTCAGGAACTGCGATGATCAATGAAAGACTACTGTTGTTTAACTGAACAAAGTTCGCACCCACAAGTAACAAGTATGAAACATTAAAGCTTGTTCTACCATACTCAGAACCTGACGCAGTTCAGAGACGATTTCTGCTCTTCGTTCCTAATTATGTAAAGGAACTTGCTTGTCTTAAAAGTGGAGAAAAATCTCAGATACTGAGCACATGGCATGCTGTAATATAGTGGGCGGCACACAAAGAATGAAACACAGATAAATTCTTAATCCAATTGAGTTCACAGTTTCACAAGATACAAACAACAAACAACATATCATTCAGCCGAAACCCAATGATGCCAGTAATATGAAAATGATAGGCTGCTATTCACCATATAGTGGAGATGTTGCATCACAGACAGGCTCAATAAGAGACTGCTAAGCAGTTGAGCTTTCGGCGAAAAGGCCTTCTATACAAAATGCGTGCACCCCCCTCGCGCGCACACACACACACACACACACACACACACACACACACACACACACACACACACACACACATATGTACGTGTGAGGTGTGTGTGTGTGTGTGTGTGTGTGTGTGTGTGTGTGTGTGTGTGTGTGTGTGTTTTGTCCACTAGAAGAAAGCCTTTTTGCCGAAATCTCACTTGTTAAGCAGTCTGTTTTTGTTATACTTGTCTGTGACTCAACATCTCAACTATATGGTGAATAGCAATCTAGCCTTTCATAATACTGTCATTATTCCAGCCTGGATTTCACATGTTAATGTCAGTCATTTTTAAATCCATCTGAGGCTTAAGCAGCCATTGACACAAACAAAATCGCAACACATTCTGGAAGGGAGCTTAGTACCTTTCTGTGTGACCGACAGTGATCAAAGAACCTTCCTGGTACAGACACGTGGCTCTTTTATTTTTTGATGCGGACAGCAAACAAAGCACACATCCCAAAATCACTTGCAGTTTTTGCAGCAGCACCCAGTCAGCACACTTTGATTGCAAAATTATTTATATCATTGTTAGTTGAAGTTCTCTAAGTAAATCTCTACTTTCTCTATGATCTTTAGAATCCTTAGCTTGATAAGTCTTAAATTTTTAACTTCAGAATTTTTCAAATGGAACCAAATGTAGATGGTGGCCTCTGATCTCTCTATTTTAATTTCTGTGCCTAGATAAAATTAAAATGTTGTCTTGAATCTTGTTGCAGTGCTGTTATCTTGTCTTTGTAGCGTAATAACAAAGGTTACTTAATCTAACTCGTTTAACAAATTTTACTGATAAAAATTGGGTTTCTCTTAATAGTTTAGAAAGTAGGTAGGTAGGTTTTTATGATAAACTGAACCTAATTCCAATTTTGAAAAAGTGGAATAATTCAAAAAGTAAGAGGTAGCTTCCTGAAAACTTGTGCCACGTAATTCGAAAAGCAGAACTTTCTAGCATGTAATTTTACATGCCTCTTAGGATTTTAGAAAAAGTAGATTTTCAAAGGAAGTAATTAGCAAACCATTTGAGAGTCACAATATTTGACTTTTTCATAGTTTTACATAATCTGACCAAGTTTTGAAACAATATTTAAAGACTTAATTTTAAATAATATATGGTGCAATCTCTTTGTTAGCAGCTCAAGGCATATGCTTGGCTCTGCTGTCTCAATCTTAGTCCAGCAACGAGGAAAGGTCAACATTCACAGCACTTGCCTGCTTCCCCACATCATCCCATATCTTATTTTGTGACAAGGCTTTATTTTATTTTATTAACAAAATCAATTATTGGAAGGAAGAACTTAATAAGACCTCACATCTCTACTACAGTCTGTTACCAACAATTTCCTTACTTAATAGTAGATGTACAAAAACCTACATATACAGGATCAGTCACCTAAAACTTGCACCACAAATATTGCAGAAATGGGAAGTGCTATTGATGTGTGGTTTTTACAGAATGGATTGATAGTGATACATACACTTCTTAAATTGTACAGTGCCCATCGATTGCACCATTTAACCTGCATAGTTGCTAGGTATGATGTTTTTGTATTAGATTGATTTTAACAGGGGAGCTAAAACAGCTTAGGTCTGACCCGCCACTGCCAGCACTGAAACTAGGTTTATTGTGCGGTATTGCTCCCTGTATATCTAGTAAAGCCAACCAGTGCCCTTAAATAGTGCAAGGAGTCCCTGTACCAGTTTTTTGTTGGACACAATTTCTTCAGGTCTAGTTGTCTAGAAGATTCTGTATCTTTTACTCTCCAATGCCATGCATTCGAAGATTAGGTGTGATGCAGTTTCTTCACTCTCATCACAGATCCTACATTTAGGGTCCTCTTCAGTTATACTCATTGTGTGTAGATGTATTTTGAAATTCCCATGGCCAGTCATCAGTCGAGTCATGAGTTTGATCTCTTTCCTGTTCAATCCCAGGATTACAGAGCTTCTTTTAAAACATGGCTTGGGCATCATTACCTTACAATGTTTTTGTTTCTGGACCTTGGTCCAATATCCTACATGCTGTCTCCTAAACCACTTCCGTAGTTCTACTTTGATCATAGCCTTGGTGATTGTCAGGACAGGTTCTGGTCCAATAAATGGAGTTGTTGCCCCCCCCCCCCCCCCCCCAATCCTAGCCAATCTACCGACTTGTTCATTGCCACAGATCCCTGAGTGGCTAGGGACGCACACTAGGTTCACCCTATTGCTTCCCCCTAGCTCCACAACTCTTTTGTGGATACGTGCGTGGCGAGCACGGGGCCCCGAGCCATTGCAGCCTTCTTTCTCTCCCGGGCTGCATTTCCTTTCCCTTCCCCTCCTTTCCCCTCCATACCCCTTTCCCCTCGCCCTCTCCTCTCCCTCTATTGGTGTCCTTGCTTATGTTGGCCCCCGCTATCCTCCTGGTTCTGTTGGTTTTACACTCCGGCTTTGTTGCGTAATCATCTCCTCCTTTTGGCATTCCTTGGTCCCCCTCTGGGGTTTGACCTCCATTCCAAAATTTCTCTTCCGTAGTGTGAGCCATTTGGGGAAGAGCACCTTACCTAGTGTCTCCGACGTGTGCCCTCCTAGTACATTCCACCTTTTCTTTTACGTCGTTGTCTGATGCTAGGGTGCATAGCCAGCACGGTAGCCAGCCCGTGTGGTGGGGTCGCTATGTACCCTTTTGGTTGAGCCCCCTGAACACACAGGGATCACACTTCTGATACCTGAGCTGTGACCTCCTCATGCATGCCTTGGAGTGGTTGCTCGTCATCCTGGAGCATCGGAACTCCCGGCAATGGCCGCCGTGCCAGACGGCCCTTGCTGTGGCTGGGTGGCGCCCGTGAGGAGAGCCCCTGATCGGAGTGGGTGGTATCAGGGCGGACGCTATGCAGATGAAACGCATACGGGTCCAAAACTCTGGCCGCTCTTCTGCGGCCGTCTCTCTGCGTGGTACTGATTCCTCAAATGCTGCTTCTCTTGCCCCTTCGGCCTTCCCTTCCGTGGCTACCCCCTGGGAGGAGGGTCAGGCCCGTCGTCTAGGGGCAAAACCTTTCCCCCCGTTATCTAGTTTGCACCAGGACTGATGGAGATACTTTCACCAGTGTCAAACCTTTATTCTTTGTGGAACACATTGAAGACAAGTTCGGCGAAGTGGACTCCCTGAGCAAGATGCGGTCGGGTTCGTTGCTGATAAAAACTGCTTCGGCTGCCCAATCTGCGGCCCTTCGTGCCTGTACCCATCTTGGCACCATTCCTGTGTCCATTACCCCTCACCAGTCTCTAAATATGGTACAAGGTGTGATTTTTCACAGAGACCTCATCCTTCAAACTGATGAGGAACTTCGGGACAATCTCGGACGGCGGGGTGTTCACTTTGTTCGGCGTGTTCAGAAGGGTCCTAAAGATAATCGTATTGATACTGGTGCCTTTATCCTGGCCTTTGAAGGGGATACCCTTCCTGAGAAAGTTAAGATTATGGTCTATCGCTGTGATGTGAAGCCGTACATCCCACCTCCTATGCGGTGTTTTAAGTGCCTGCGTTTTGGCCACATGTCTTCTCGTTGTTCCCAGGACCCTCTCTGTGGTGACTGTGGACGTCCACTCCATGAGGGGCTTCCCTGTGTTCCCCCTCCTGTATGTGTAAATTGTCATGGTAGTCATTCTCCACGTTCAGCAGATTGCCCAGTCTATAAGAAAGAAAAAAAGATACAGGAGTATAAGTCCCTTGATCGTTTAAGCTACACAGAGGCCCGTAAGAAGTATGCACGATTGCACCCTGTGTCCATGACATCTAGTTACGCCTTGGTTACATCTTCATCCCTTCCTCCCCCTTCCTTACCCCCATCCCGGACCCCTCTCCTTCCCCCCTCCCCTGCGGCTCCCACACCTTCTCCTCTGGGCGCTGCTCCCCCTCCCCAGCCGGAGAAGTGTCCCACTCCTTCGGCGTCTGCCGGTCAAGGGCGCCTCTCCCGGGATGCCCCTTCCCGGCACCTTCCAGGTCAAAGGTCTGCTGCAGCGCGGCGACCGCGAGAGCC
The DNA here is from genome assembly GCF_021461385.2 of Schistocerca piceifrons. Lineage (NCBI taxonomy): Eukaryota > Metazoa > Arthropoda > Insecta > Orthoptera > Acrididae > Schistocerca > Schistocerca piceifrons. The sequence continues at coordinate 394,732,230 of NC_060149.1, forward strand.
GCAGTCTATCGGCCCCCAGGTCGCCCGGTCTCTTTCTGTTCCTGATCTTGCTGCAGCTGGCTCCATTATGCCACACAGCCCTCCTCGATCTCAGCCTGAAAAGAAGAAGAAACATAAGTCCCGGGACAAAGAGCCTCTGGTGTCACCGGAGGTCCCTTCCCCGACTTCACAACCGGATTCTGACCTGTCGTTTATGGATGTCGCCCCCTCCTTGTCGGTGACGGGTGGGGACCCGGCGGTATGACTGGATTTAGCGTGTTCAGCCCTCATTTAAACCGTCGTTCTGTGGTTCTCCAATGGAATTGTAATGGCTACTATCGTCACCTTCCGGAATTGAAATCCCTTCTTTCGTCCTACTCAGCAGCTTGTGTGGTTCTCCAGGAATCTCATTTTACTGATGCTCACTCACCGACCCTCCGTGGGTTCCGTGTTTTCTGTCGAAATTGGGTCGGACCCTTGCGGGCTTCTGGTGGCGTTTGTACGTTGGTCCGTACAGACATTGCTAGCACGTGGATTCCTCTCCAAACTACATTGGAAGCGGTTGCTGTTAGGGTCCACATAGACTCTGCAGTCACAGTATGCAATCTTTATCTCCCTCCTGACAGGACTCTTACACCTGCTGACTTAACCACCCTTCTTCAGCAACTTCCTCCTCCCTTCCTCCTCCTTGGGGATTTTAATGCTCATCATCCTTTGTGGGGCAGTGCCTTTCCATCTAGACGAGGTCTTCTTATAGACCAATTTATTGCAGACCACGACCTGTGCCTTCTTAATGATGGCTCCCCTACTCATTTCAGTGCTGGTCATGGTACCTTTTCTGCCATTGATCTTTCTCTTTCTTCTCCCTCTCTCCTCCCTTCATTACACTGGTCGCCACACGACGACCTTTGTGATAGTGACCATTTCCCGTTGATTATCACGCTCCCTTCCCGCTCCCCGATGGAGAGGTTACCTCGTTGGTCTTTCCACCGCGCCGATTGGCCTCTATATACTGCACAGGTCGAGTTTTCTCCCTCTTTGTCGGGTTGTATTGATGACGTCCTACGTGACGTGTCTGACGCGATTGTTCGCGCTGCTAACCTTGCTGTCCCGCGCTCATCTGGACAATTTCGTCGTCGGCAAGTCCCGTGGTGGAGTACGGCCATTGCCATTGCCATCCGTGATCGCCGTCGAGCTTTGCAACACTTTAAGAGGCACCCATCTGTAGCCAGCCTTTCTACCTTTAAGCGCCTTCGCGCTAAAGCCCGTTATTTAATCAAACAGAGCAAGCGGATATGTTGGGAACGATTCGTTTCTTCCCTTGGTTCCACTGTCCCTCTGTCACGGGTATGGGCTACACTTCGCTCTCTCCAAGGTTGCCATCGGCAGTCCACCCTCCCAGGCCTTCACCTCCCAGATGGCATTTGTACGGACCCATTAGTTCTCGCAGAACATCTAGCGACCCATTTTGCAGTGGCATCAGCGTCGGCCTCCTATCCAGCTGCTTTCCTTCATCAAAAACAGCAGGCTGAAGCTGTCACCTTATGTTTCACCACTTGTGAGTCAGAATCTTACAACGAACCTTTCACTGAATGGGAATTTCTTTCTGCTCTATCTTCTTCTCACGATACGGCCCCTGGCCCAGATTCCATTCATAACCAGCTGCTTCAACATCTCAGTGCTCCACAACGGCACCATCTTCTTCGGGTGTTTAACCGTATCTGGCTCCAGGGTGACTTCCCTTCTCAGTGGAGGGATAGCATTGTGGTTCCTGTCCTTAAGCCTGGTCAGAACCCCCTATCTGTTGACAGCTATCGGCCAATTAGTTTGACCAATGTTGGTTGTAAGTTACTTGAACGGCTGGTAGCCCGTCGGCTCACTTGGGTCCTCGAATCTCGGGATCTATTGTCCCCTTACCAGTGTGGCTTTCGAGAGGGACGATCTCCAATCGATCATTTACTTCGCTTGGAATCCGCAGTTCGGCAGGCTTTTTCCCAGCGCCGCCATCTGGTTGCAGTGTTTTTTGACCTTCGCAAGGCCTATGACACGGCCTGGCGCCATCACATCTTACTAATCCTTCATCAGTGGGGTCTTCGGGGCCCACTCCCGATTTTTATCCGCCAGTTCCTGATCCATCGGTCATTCAGAGTTCGAGTTGGTACTGCTTTTAGTTCTCCATGGACCCAGGAGACGGGCATCCCACAGGGTTCTGTCTTGAGTGTCCTTCTTTTCCTCATTGCTATTGATGGACTTGTGGCCTCTGTCGGTCCCTTGGTCGCCCCTGCCCTGTATGTGGATGATTTCTGCATTTGGGTTAGTTCCTCCTCGATGCCATCTGCAGAACGGCAGCTCCAGGTGGCTATACGGCGTGCCTCTGCATGGACCCTCTCACACGGGTTTCAATTTTCTCCTTTAAAATCGCGGGTGGTCCACTTCTGTCGCCGTACTACGGTCCACCCTGATCCAGAGCTCTATCTCGCTGCACAAAGATTGCCTGTGGTTCCACAGTTTCGTTTCCTAGGTCTTCTTTTCGACAACAAGCTCACTTAGCTGCCCCATATCAGACTCCTGAAGGTAGGATGTTTCCGTAAACTCAATGTCCTTCACTTCCTTGCCCACTCGTCTTGGGGTGCGGACCGTTCCCTCCTCCTCCGTCTTTATCGTGCTCTAGTTCTGTCACGTTTGGACTATGGTCGTCAAGTTTATGGTTCAGCTGCTCCTTCCACGCTGCACGTGCTGGATCTGGTCCACCATCGTGGTATCCGTTTGGCCACCGGTGCCTTCCCTACTAGCCCTGTTGATAGTCTCCTGGTTGAAGCTGGGATCCCCGCCCCTTTCTGTTCGGCGGTCCCAGCTTCTGGTGTCTTATGCCCTTACTATCCGTTCTTCTCCCGCTCATCCTTCCTATTCTATCCTATTCCCAGACCATGGACGTCGCCCGCCTGACTCCCGCCCTCGGGCGGGTTTACCGGTTGGACTGCGCCTTGCGTCTCTTAACCGTGATTTTCGGCTTCCTTCTTTGTCCTGTCTTCCTCGCTCCCTCCCCTCCACTCCTCCTTGGTTAGTTCCTCGGCCTCGAATTCGGATGGATCTCCGCCGCGGTCCGAAAGATTCCATCCCCCCGGTGGTGTTCCGTTCCTTTTTCCGCCAAATTTTATGGGAGTTTCGGGATGCTGTGTTTTTTACACTGATGGCTCTAAATCTGCTGATCATGTTGGGTATGCCTTCACGTCCTTTGTTGGAACGGAAAATCATCTACTGCCACCCTCATGTGGGGTGTTTACTGCGGAATTGATGGCAATTTCCCGGGCCCTTACCTTTATTAAACAATCCCAACACAACCGCGTTTTGTTATGTACGGACTCGATGAGTGGCCTTCTTGCTATTGACCAGTGTTTTTCGCGCCATCCCTTGGTCTCTGCCATCCATGACCATCTCGCTGATCTTCACCGTGCTGCTTGTTCCATTGACTTCCTATGGGTCCCGGGCCATGTGGGTATCCCGGGTAATGAGCTCGCTGATCGTTTGGCTGGGGGAGCAGTTACTTACCCCCCCCCCGTTTTCTGTAACCCCTCCTGCAGCGGATTTACGGCTTCACATCAAATCCCACTTTGCACAGTCATGGGCCAATTCTTGGGAGGCTACTCCACTGTCTAATAAACTTCGTGCCATTAAGGTGAATCCAGGCCCATGGCGTTCTTCCTTTCGCCTCTCCCGCAAGGACTCGACCACACTGTGTCGTCTCCGCATTGGCCATACCAGGCTGACCCATGGTTTCCTTTTGCGTGATGAGCCACCCCCGCTATGTGGTTGTGGAGCCTTCCAGTCAGTGGCCCACATTTTGGTTGAATGCCCCCTTCTTTTGGCTCTGCGTGCTAAGTACAGACTCCCCCACACTTTACCTTTGATGTTGGCTGACGATTCCCGGATGGTCTCTCTGGTTCTAGGTTTCCTCCGGGAGAGTGGTTTTTATTCTCAGTTTTAAAGTTTTTAATCTCCCTCTGGTGTTGGGGCAGGGCGGTGAGTGTTTGGGTGTCTCCCACTGTAGGCAGTGTTCAGAGATTCCCGATTCACCTCCCTGACCGGAATCCTCTTTTCTTTCAGTTTTACTCTGTTTTTACCCCTTCTTTTTAAGGCTTGGTTAGTTTTTCTATTCCCATACGTACTTTCTGCATTATAGCAGTTGTACCTTTTAAGTCACAGGTGGTCTTGCCTATGCTGCTTCAGCATAGTGTTGGGTTCGTTCTCTTGCCAACTTCCCTCATTTGTTTTTACTATTGACAACGTGACTGCCCTTTTACGTTTCCCCTTTTTCCGTTTTATTGTTCTGACTTTTCTGAGATGTCCCGTTAGCAGAATGGAGTCTATTTGAAACAAGGGAGTGATGACCTTGCTGTTTGGTCCCTTTAACCTCAAACAACCAACCAACCAACCTAGCTCCACCAGAGCCCTGTGGCAATCTGCAACAATCTCAGATCTTGTTGCAGGAGCTGCCAATGATTTCAGGGCTGCCTGCCTGTCTGAATAGATGTAGATGCTACGGCCGTTGTAGCACCTATGCATATTCTCCTCCTCACATTGATTGCAGTAATTTCAGCTTGGAACACAGAGGCCAGTTTCCCTAGAGATATGATGCTCTCCAGTCTTGGCTGAACCCCGTACAACCCTGTCCCAATGCCTTGGTCTGTTTTCGACCCATTGGTGAACCAAACGATGTCCCCCATACGGTGTCGAACTGTGTTTTCCCACTGCTCCCTACTTCCAATTATTATGCTTTAAGGCTTGTAGAAGCAGTTGGGAGTTATTATATAGTCGGCAGGCATTTCCCCAGCCATTGCTGTATTTACCTCACTCACTATGTTAGTGTGTGATTCTGGATATCTGAATGAGAGACAGTTTTCGCCAGTTTTAAGTCTTTGTGTCCCAGCTGCTGCCTCCATCTTGACCCAAAGGTGAAGTGGAGGCATATCCAGCATGGCTTCTATTTCAGCAGTTGGTGTGCTACTAATTCCGCCCATTATGGCTAAGCAGGTCAATCTCTGCACCTTAGCAAGCTCCTTAGCCGCAACCCGCTGTTCTACCTTCTTCCACCACACTACGGCCCCATAAGAAATCGTAGGTCTAAACATTGTGGTGTATATCCAGTGCATACCCCTGGGGCTTAGGCCTCAGTTTTTGCCACAAGCTCTTCTAGTAGTCACTAGAGTACTTTTTGCCTTGGAGCATATGCTCTTAATGTGATGGGTGCAAGTTAGCTTCTCATCCAAGGTTACCCCTAGATATTTCACTATCCCCTTCACAGGTAGAGTTTCATCAAAGAGCTTTAAATTCCAACTTGCGTGCTGAATGTGTCTCTTCGTAAATGGCACCACAACAGTCCTCTTAGGATTAACTCTCAGATACTGTTTAATGCACCATTTTTGCACAATGTTGAACCCTCCTTGTGCCATATTGCTGACTGTGTCAGTGAATTTGCTAAGTATTACTATGACAAGATCTGTGTATCCGTGGCAGAAGCATTGTCTGGAATTTAGTTCCTCAATGAGTTCATTCACCACTAGATTCCACAGTAGAGGAGACAAAACTACTACTTGTGGACAGCCTCTAGTGCCCTTAATTACCACTTTTCATTCACCATGGTAGCCTCTACCTTCCTTCCACTAAGCATGGCCCTGGTCCACCTACATATAGTGGTCCCCAGGTCATGCACCTCTGCTGCCCTTAACATGGAATCGAAGATCGTGTTACGGAAGGCCCCCTCGATATCCAGGAGGATGCAGAGAGCTATTTCTTGGAAATGAAGTGCTTTTTCCACCTTCCCAACAAGTTGGTGGAGAGCTGTCTTGCATGATTTACTTGGTTGGTATGCGTGTTGGTTTGGGTGTAGAGGGACCCTACTTAGCCTCCTCTCCCCAGCGAATACATTAACCAGTTTTTCCAATGTTTGAAGAATGGAGGAGGACAGACTGATTGGTCTCATATCCTTGGCCTTCGTATGATCAACTCTTTGGCTTTGGAATGAAGACAACCTTCACTGCTCTCAAAGCATTGGGAATGATTCCTACTGCTAGGCTAATCCTCAATAACCTGCTTAGGACTCATATAAGCTTTCCTCCTGCCTGTTGCAAGAGAGCTGGAAAAATTCCATCTGGGCCAGGTGACTTGAACAGTTGGAATTTCCCACCGCCCAATAGATTTTGTTGAAGTTCACACACCCCTTGGACGATTCCCAGTCCTCTCTTATGAGAACCATTGTCTCTCTGGGGTCACATACTGGTTTGTGTTGTCCGGCAGAGCATATTGAGGAAAGTGAGTTTGGAGGAGCAATTTCAGCATCTCATGTGCTGTCTTTGTATATTCCTCATCCTCCTTCCTCAACGTACCTCCTGGATTGGTTGGTACTCTATTGAGAATCTTTTGAAGTCTGGCTTGTGCAGCCGTGCCCTCCACTTCCTCACAGTCTGTCTTCCAGGTTGCCTCCTTTGGTTGTCTTATTGCAAGATTGTAATTGACAAGGGCCTCACAATATTTAGCCCATTGTCCTTCATGTCTCGCAATATTAAACATTCTCCGTACCTGTTTTCTTTGCGTTTCCAGTTTGTTATTCCACCAAGGAACACTCCTATCTGTGCACTTCCTGGTGATTGTGTAGTTGTCATGATATGAGGTCACTATGGCAGAGGTAACAGCCTCAGCTACTTCCTCAAATTCTACTGGATTCCTTATCGAAGTTTTAATTTCTGATAAGCCTAAGTCAAGGTCCGTCCTATATGTCTCCCAGTCTGTTTTCCTGGGATTCCTATTTCCCATTTCAACCTTGAATTTGATGTACATGTGGTCCGATCAGGATGGCTCTAACACCACATACCATTGTTTGACATAGCTACCCATCGTCATGGAACCAAAGGTTATGTCAATTACTTCTTCCCTTCTGCTGTTCCTGAATGTAGGTTAATTGCCCCTATTCAGGACCTCTAAGTTGTTAGCTAAAAGAAATTCAAGAAGGTACTCACCTCTAATGTTGGTGTCCTTGCTGGCCCACACTAGGTTGTGGGCATTGGCGTCGCATCCCACCAGCAGTCAATCACCTTGCCGATGGCAAGTCTCTACCAGTCTCCTCACCTCCAAGGGAGGAGGAGAGCTATCTTTGTAAGGAAGGTATGCTGAGGCCAAAATAATTTCCCTCGTGATGCCGTCCTCACATTGCTGCATTTTAATGGTCACTAAATCCCTAGAGCAGAAATCCATTATTGGCATGAAATAAATGCCATTTCTTACCTAATTGCATGCTCTGGAGTTTCTTGGATTCCTAGCATAGATCAGCTTACCTCCAGTGCCACCAAGGCCCGATACACCCCCTTTGTATAAATAGGGTTCTTGTATCAGGGCCACGTCCACTTGCTGTCTCCTCAGGCAGTGGCTCAGGGCAGCAGTGGCTCCTTTACTGTGCTGCAGATTAATCTGCAGCACCTCCCGGCTCCGTCATACTGCCATATTTGAGGTCTTGAGAACTCTGACGGTGACCTGCAAGAACCCTAAAAACAGTTTCAGGTCCTGCTTCCGCATCGCCTTCAGGGACTTCTCACCAACCTCCACCACCAGGGTTCGTCCTTCTTGAGCAACCTTCTGGTTAATCACTCTCCAATCTTCTGTTGAGACTTTTGGGTTGTGGGCCCCTATTTTACCGAACAGTCTTGGGAGAGACTTCCTTAAGGATCTTAGATACCCATAATGATACCTTTGCGGTCTTAAGAAGCTCCTCTGCTGTCTTGAGCAGCACCTTCACATCTTCCCAAGGGGATATCATGGGCACCTTGTCCTTGAGCCATTCTAGTGTGTGCACCCCCTCAGACAAAAATGAGTGAACCACAATCTAGATAGACCCTCCTGAAGTTGGGACCTGTGCCAGTGTCCCCTCCCCCCCCCCTCCTCCCCCCCCCCTCCTCCCCCCCCAATATTTTTAAAGAGGGCCATTTGTACTAATTCCTCCTGCTGCGAGGTGATGGCCACCAGTGGTTAACCTTCCTGGATAACTGCCATCCTAAAAACTGAGACTGCAGTACTATTGGTCTGTTGGTCTGTTTCCCTATTTCTTCCCTCAGTTTTTTCTGGACTCGCTTATCCAGGGAGGAGGGAGTCTTTGATTCTTCCCTTATCCGCTTACTACCTGTCTTTGACGTTGGGCCCCAGAGAAGCCTTTGATCTTAATCTGGTGTGTGTGTGTGTGTGTGTGTGTGTGTGTGTGTGTGTGTGTGTGTGGTGCAGCAAGTACACATAGTCTCACATGTTTGAATGCTTTTAGCCTGGATCACGCATACAAGATGATTTTATTATTATTTCTCTTTGTCACTTATGTTCATGGATACCTTGCCAGTTTTACCAACACTAATCTCTTAAACCTACTTTGTTTCTTCTGATCCCTCTTGGCACATATTAATGTGGTGAAATAGTTTGTGAGAAAGTTATTGTTGTAGGCCGTAAGAACCAGTATGATGATCACCTTAAACTGTGCTTCTGTCTATACAAGAAATCGTGCTGTTTGTGTTTCACTGTCTCTTCATAGGTACAGCTTGTAATGAAGTAACACCTCTCTTATGAAGTTTTGCACTCTTTTTTTTTCCTATTTCAGGTGTCTAAGCCACACGCTTCACCAAAATCAACTGTGAAAGACCCTGTCTCAACTGTGAAGCCTACATTGAAAGCTGAATCTGCACCACCAACTCTTGTATTCAAAAGAACAGAAAAGGTAGGTGGGTATTGGAGGAGGGGGGTTGGGGGGGGGGATGAGAGGCAGATATACATTATTGTAGAGCAAACCTAATAAAGAATTAATATGAGAGTGGCAGAGATTGTGGAGCAACTGTTTTATTGCATACAATGCTCTTAAACTTGGTGGTCAAGTTTGCGCTGCTGACCACAGTTTTGCAGTGGCCATTTGTGCATGTGCGGATGGAGGTGCATGTGCGTGCATGTTCTAATGTTACTCCAACTGCAGTTCTGGCTGAAATACGTCTCATTATGAGAGATTCATCATAGTAGGAGAGTGGTGTAGTTTTTGCAGTGGAATATTAGCTCTGAACTGTTAAATTTCCTCCATCAATAAAGTCCATGAGGGGATGTATATTGCAGATTTGCTTGGATTTTTGATGTGATGAAAACTTGGATGTTAAAATAATATTTTTGAACACACTGATGAATCCTTTTAAGAGTGGATGTATTTTCTGTAAGGATTTGCCAATATGTTCACCCACAAACTGCCTTCTACCAACATGACTGACAAAACAGCAACTGTTACAGACTTTGCATCATTACATTGGCCAAACTGCGTCCAACTTAGTGCTTCGCACCACTCAATATATACTCTATCTCAACAGTGCATGTTGTCTGGTCTTTTGTCAAAAACAATTACATTCAGATTTCTAATGAAAAGTTAATGATTTACAACAAACTGTTAGTATGGTTTAAAGATAATAAATGATGATTCATTCTGAATACATTTCTAAATATTATTCTTTCGACTTTTGTGTCAAAACTTGGATATGAAGTTACAATAATGATACCTTTCATAAAATCATTAATTACATCTTAATCTTACATTGGATTTTATTTCTAATATTAATTGAGGTGCAGTACAAAATGCCAATAAGGAATTTTAGGTTAAAGTTCTGTATGATGATTTCACAGCCTCAGAATGAGTGAAAATCATAGTGTTTACATCTGAATGTTCAAGAATCATTAATGAAAAAGTTAATTACTGTTCTAATTGGTTTTTCATTATTGACATGATACATAAAGTGCCCAAGGCACTTTAAATACATCAGATGACTAATGTTTTCAGAAAGTCTATTTGTAGGTAAGTTGAAACTTAAAAATTTTGCTAATTAGTTATTGGTTTAATTATAACATAGATATTTCTCCAAACATTTAAGTGGGAATGTAATAATGCAATCACAAGAATGAAATTATAGATTTTGCTGTAATTCATGACAGTATGTCAATGTCACCTAGTTTTCTAACTAATTATAATTTTCTGTCAATTACAGTTGAATGATCTGAAATGATGTTAATGATGTTGATTTGGTATGTAAGTGAACCATATAGTTTAATTTGCTGATAGAAATTAAGAAAAACCACAATTTCTAGCTTTTGTCCATTACATATTGTAGATTGGGTAATACACAATCAGCAGAACTTTAAGTGGTATTTAAGCATTCATTAACTAGCCTAGTCCTATTACAGCTTGCTCATGTGTGGACAGTTAGTTTGTGGCTGTGTTATTATGGAAACTTAAACAATCAAAGTTCGAACACATTTTTGGCTGCACAAGTGGTCCTACCTCTAATGGGGATAATACATGCTGTGAGGTGGATTTACTCTGTGGGTCATGTACCTGACTCTTCCTGAGGGAGGTGACCTGTGGACATCTGAGGAGGAGTAGAAGAGTGGGAGTGGCTGATGGAATTTGTGTATATAAAGTAGATAAGTGTTATTTTGGGAGATATAGGAAGGGTTTTAGAATATTCACCAGAGTTAGGGAAGTGGTAGTTTTAATCCTGGTAACGGTATTGATTTGGTAGTTTCTGTTTGGAGTGGTGGTCATTGGGATGCACAAGAGATTATGATATGTTAGTGTGCCAGTTGAGGAGTGTTGGTTTGAGTATCAAGACCATGGAGATGATCTGCACATTGGGAGGAAGACTGCTTCTCATAAGACTTTGATGATAAGACCAAAGGGACAGGCTTCTTTGGCATCGTGTGGAAGGGAAGGGAAGGTAGCTATCATAGTGAAGGTACTGTTAGTAATTAGTTGAATTCATTCTGGAAAAGTCTGAGGTCAGTCAGAGAAGTTGAGGTCAATGTCCAGTAAAGTGTCTCACTAAGCAGATCTGGGAAAAGTAAGATATTTTGAAGTCATGTTAAGGATACAAAGGTATGAGAATATGGGCATGAAGCCAAGACTATAAACATGTCACAAATGGATGTAATCAAATGATGGATTTAACGATTTTGAATGAATAGAAGATATTCTTCTGAGGCTGATAAATTACCATGGGCGGATGCTGTGGGTAACGTCCATGGCTTTCTCAAGATTTTTTTTTTTTACAGTTCATCCTTTTTAAGATGACTGTTTGTATCTAAAGCTACAAGCAGAGGAAACCTATGGGAGGGGATGGATCAATTCTAAATGTCTTTAGTGTATGCACTGGGGTGGAGTTCATATAGGTGAGAAAGCTATCTGACAAAGGTCAGTCATCAGGAAGAACAGAGCATCCTATGTTTTTAATTTTGTAGATCATGGGGAGTTGGTGTAATATGGGTACGTAGAAGCAGTAGATGTTATGAAGGAAAAGGATTAAGGTAAACATTTATGTGGTGGGCCTAAGAATTTAAGTGCACATATGAGGTCGTGCTGTACTTACGGATTGGAATTGTTGCAGCAAGCTTTTCTGGAGGAAATGATGGGCAGTGAAGAGCTTTTTCCAGGAAATGATTATGGTCCATTTCAACAGTTGTGGAGGCAAAGTCTGCAAGGAGGATGATTAACGTCAGATCATTTTTGAGGCTCTCAATAACAGCTTTTTCAGCAACTGTGAGATTGGTATCATCAAGGAGAGATCTTGGGAAGAAAGGTGAGTCAGTCTGTTGAGGTGAGGAAATTCTTGGTTACCAGGGGGTTGGTTAGGGGGCAGACATGGCTGGATGCAGCTATAGAGCAGTTATCATGATTTGATGTTGGCTTTGCTGATTATGTTAAACAACAGTGAGGCCATTGGGCAGAATTGAAAAATCTGTAGTTATTAGATTTTGAGAGGATAGGCTGACAGCATTGTAACGTATCTGCCTCGGATGTTGTGTGTGTTGAGTGTAAATGTGAGCTTTCATGTGTGGCGAATGAAAGCTGTGATATGTTTAAGAATGTCTGCATCAGAATACAACATTTCAATACTCCCCTCTGGGTTGTGATCGCAGGATAACTAGTGAACAAACAATATCCAAATGTTACTGAAGCCAGTTTTACACGACATACAATTGAACCACCCGCGTGCTATACACAGAATGTAAACTGGTCACTAAGTAAATAGAGAGAATCTTATAAATGTACTAAACAATTAAGAGTTCTGTTCATTGCTTCTGATTCATTTGTTTATTCCTTGAAAGAGCTACTGTAGACATCCCAACAGTACTTCAGAAGTGGCCAACATATGGGTCTTTAAAGTTAGTATTACTACATATTAGGAGTAGTCTATGAAGTCTGGACACAGCCCATCATCATTAAGTTAGTGTAAGAAAAGGCGATTAGATTGAACAACTGTCTCCAACATGATCAGTGCAACGGGAAACAAATGAAGTGTCATCTTCTGACTGAAAGCAGCTACTTTCAATAGAGAAACAGCTGTGTGTGTGTGCAATATGGAGCTAGGGGAAGATACACAACAGAAGAGTAATATCAATAACATATCCCAACTGCAAAAAGGAACAGGTGCAATACTCTTGCTCAAATTACTTTAGGTCTTACTAGTGCTTAGGCTTCTCAAAGAACGATTATCTAATTAGTGTCAAAAGGTGTATTCAGTCACTTGTCTGATGCATCTACTGGCAACATACGCAAATACCTTCTGCCAAACTGTATTGTTAGCACAGTCTACCAATGATCTTCTGAGATGAGTACTATCCAAGTGCGACAAATTATTCTAGGTACCAGCTAGTGAGCAGACAATGAGAAACGTGTTACCATGCCAAAAACATAAAATTTTACTGGGTAATTGTGAGGGGGAGGGGGGGTCTGTCCAGCGGCCTCACTGTTGTTGAATGTAATCAGCAAAGTCAACATCAAATCATGACAACTGCTCTATAGCTGCATCCAGCCAGGGTGTTACGTATATGGACAGTTAGGACATCACTTAGATTGATATTAATTTTAACCTTATTCCCAGATAGCATCCCAGGGATGCTCTTAGAAGACGTGCTTCACAAAGACTACTTAGTCACAAAACCCATCAGGAGAAGGAATGGGAAAACCTACCTACAGTACCTCCAAGCAGCTTTTTCGCGAGTATCCTTAACTGATGCAGAGCGTTAATCTTAACCTGATAACTGTATTGGATAACGACAGTTCTTACCATCTCTTGATACTACTGTGAGTGTAACTTGTGCAACTTGTTTTTGTGTAACTTGTGGGTGTCCATAGTTGGAACATTTGTTTCGACATGTGAATGAAGCCTGAGTACTTCAGAAATTTTTGTACGATCTTTTCATGCTCCAGTACCTGTTTTTTCACATGTAATTAAAGTCGAAACGTTTGAACTTGATCTATTTATAACTGAGTTCACAATTCCTCTTCCAACATAAACTTCTCAGTTGGAACATATCCTGTCATCCTGCAACCCACCTGGTATCAGATTTTGTAGACCTTATTCTCACTTCAGATTTGCTCTTACCAGTCTCATCCAGCTGAATAGCTCTTCCACCTCCCCAGCCTCACAAATCTATGTGCTTCTATGCCTTTTCTATTTTTTCCTCATTACAATCTATCCATCTTGTTCATCCACACTATTTCCTTATTGCTCCCCTCCCCATCACCCTGATCATCTCACCACCTGTCCTAACTGAGGTCACCACCTAACTCTGTGAAGGCGAAGTGCAAAGAATGGGGGTCTTAGCTGATCTACCATAATCAATCATTTCTATATGTGTCTTGCAGCTGTTCCTGCCTTTGTTTTGAAATCTCTCTTTCCAATTAATTTGAAAGATATATAAAATGACCTGGCACTCTGAAACTCATAATTTTTTACTGTCGAGGTCAGTGACATTATACACTCCTGGAAATGGAAAAAAGAACACATTGACACCGGTGTGTCAGACCCACCATACTTGCTCCGGACACTGCGAGAGGGCTGTACAAGCAATGATCACACGCACGGCACAGCGGACACACCAGGAACCGCGGTGTTGGCCGACGAATGGCGCTAGCTGCGCAGCATTTGTGCACCGCCGCCGTCAGTGTCAGCCAGTTTGCCGTGGCATACGGAGCTCCATCGCAGTCTTTAACACTGGTAGCATGCCGCGACAGCGTGGACGTGAACCGTATGTGCAGTTGACGGACTTTGAGCGAGGGCGTATAGTGGGCATGCGGGAGGCCGGGTGGACGTACTGCCGAATTGCTCAACACGTGGGGCGTGAGGTCTCCACAGTACATCGATGTTGTCGCCAGTGGTTGGCGGAAGGTGCACGTGCCCGTCGACCTGGGACCGGACCGCAGCGACGCACGGATGCACGCCAAGACCGTAGGATCCTACGCAGTGCCGTAGGGGACCGCACCGCCACTTCCCAGCAAATTAGGGACACTGTTGCTCCTGGGGTATCGGCGAGGACCATTCGCAACCGTCTCCATGAAGCTGGGCTACGGTCCCGCACACCGTTAGGCCGTCTTCCGCTCACGCCCCAACATCGTGCAGCCCACCTCCAGTGGTGTCGCGACAGGCGTGAATGGAGGGACGAATGGAGACGTGTCGTCTTCAGCTATGAGAGTCGCTTCTGCCTTGGTGCCAATGATGGTCGTATGCGTGTTTGGCGCCATGCAGGTGAGCACCACAATCAGGACTGCATACGACCGAGGCACACAGGGCCAACACCCGGCATCATGGTGTGGGGAGCGATCTCCTACACTGGCCGTACACCACTGGTGATCGTCGAGGGGACACTGAATAGTGCACGGTACATCCAAACCGTCATCGAACCCATCGTTCTACCATTCCTAGACCGGCAAGGGAACTTGCTGTTCCAACAGGACAATGCACGTCCGCATGTATCCCGTGCCACCCAACGTGCTCTAGAAGGTGTAAGTCAACTACCCTGGCCAGCAAGATCTCCGGATCTGTCCCCCATTGAGCATGTTTGGGACTGGATGAAGCGTCGTCTCACGCGGTCTGCACGTCCAGCACGAACGCTGGTCCAACTGAGGCGCCAGGTGGAAATGGCATGGCAAGCCGTTCCACAGGACTACATCCAGCATCTCTATGATCGTCTCCATGGGAGAATAGCAGCCTGCATTGCTGTGAAAGGTGGATATACACTGTACTAGTGCCGACATTGTGCATGCTCTGTTGCCTGTGTCTATGTGCCTGTGGTTCTGTCAATGTGATCATGTGATGTATCTGACCCCAGGAATGTGTCAATAAAGTTTCCCCTTCCTGGGACAATGAATTCACGGTGTTCTTATTTCAATTTCCAGGAGTGTATAAACAGAAATATGGGAAAGAATGTACGAATTTTGGACATAATCTTTGACAATAAATTAAGATGGTTACCACACCTGAAAGACTGGAGAACAAAGTGTGTACAATTTCTCAACATTCTAAAACCTCTCTCTCAAGAAGCTAGACACTGTCCATCATTAAGGCATCAAGTTACCAGTAGCCACGTCTCAGATCAGTCCAGTTTGGAGTAAGTGTAACATAAACTGGTAAACCACTACTGAAACATGGAAGTACGACAATGCCAGCGCGTAAAGTAATACCATTGACATTGCCTTAATCATTGTCATTTAACCACGGTTGATTGTACAAAGTCGGAGGGTATATTTTGTAATTGGTTACATTCTGCCAAAAATTTTTAAATCCATACTACATAATACCCAGGGGGTAGGGGACTGGGGCTGGATCCATCAGACTGCATGATTATGAGCCACAAATGAAATCGGATGTTGCTCTGGCTACTATAAATACTCAGTGATTTTAATCTTCATCAAGTGCAAGAAATCTAATTTTTTGATACAGGTTTTCTTTCATATTATTGTTACCTTTATTGAGTTGACAAAAATCATGGGTTAGTGATATGCATGTGTACAGACGGTGATAGTATCACATACATAAGGTGTGAAAGGGCAGTGCATTGGTGGAGCTGTTATTTGTACTAAAGTGAGTCATGTGAAAAGATTTCTGCTGTGGTTATGGCTGATGACGGAAATTAAGACTTAGAACACAGGATGATAGTTGGAGCTAGGCGCATGGGATATCCATTTCTGAAATTGTTAGGGAATTCAACATTCTGAGATCCACAGTGTCAAGAGTGCTGAGAATACCAAATTTCAGGCATTACCTCTCTCCATGTACCACACAGTGGCCGACGGCCTTCATGTAATGACAGAGCAGCAGTATTCGCTTGGTTATCAATGCTAACAGACAAGCGACACCGAATGAAATAACTGCAGAAATCAATGTGGGATATACGATGAACATTTCTGTTTGGGCAGCATGGCAAAATTTGGTGTTAATGGGTTATGGCAGCAAATCGATCCATGTGCCTTTGCTTACAGCACGACATTGCCTGCTGTGCTTGTCCTGGGCTCATTATCATATCAGTTGGATTATAGACAACTGCAACACTGTGGCCTGGTCAGATGAGCCTCAATTTCAGTTGGTACGAGCTGATGATGGGGTTAAACTGTGGTGCAGACCCCACAAAGCCACAGACCCAAGTTGTCAACAAGGAGCTGTGCAAGCTGTTAGTGGCTTCATAATGATGTGGGCTGTGTTTATATGGAAGCAATCATTCACTGGAAATGGTTATGTTCGACTACTTGGAGACCATTTGTTGTCATTCTTGGACTTTATGTTCCCAGACAATGATGAAAGTTTTATGGCTGACAGTGTGCTATGTCACCTGGCCTCAGTTCTTTGTGATTGGTTTGAAGAACATTCTGGACAATTAAAGTGAATGTTTTGGGCACCCAGATCGCTGGACATGAATCCCTTCGAACATTTGTGGGACGTCATTGACAGGTCAGTTGGTGCACAAAATCCTGCACCAGCAACACTTTTGCAATTATGAATGGTTATAGAGGCAGCATGCCTCAGTATTTCTGCAGGTGTTTCCGACAACTTGTTGAGTCATGCTACATTGAGTTCCTGCACTATGTCGGGCAGGTGGTGGTCTGACATGATAGTAAGATGTATCCCATGATTATTGTCACCTCAACATAAACTGATATGATCATCAGTTCCATTTTTCACCCTAACAATTTTTTATACAGAAATATGGTTGGACCTCATGGAACACTTGCACATGACAATCTATTTAAAAGATTTGTCTAGGGAGCCAAATTTCTATCAGAATTACTGCATAGCTGCCTATTTCTATGTGTACAAGTGCTCTGATAATCTGTCAGGGGATTCCCAGAAACTGGGAAAAATTTGTATTTCAATGAAAACTGGCAGACTCACAGCAAAACTTGCAACAGATTGAGAGAAAAGTTGTAAAACTATGCTCATCTGGTAGTCCATATAGTTTTAAATGTTGTAGGAAAGTTGTGGTAGAAATTAAATACTTTTGGATTAAAGGAGACCATTTACCAAAAGGCAGACTCAGTGAATTATCACAGAAAAAGAGAGCGCGCGCGCGCACACACACACACACACACACACACACACACACACACACACACACACACACACACACACACACACACACACACACACACACACACAGAGAGAGAGAGAGAGAGAGAGAGAGAGAGAGAGAGAGAGAGAGAGAGAGAGAGAGAGAGAGCGCCTAAGCCCCTGTTTAATTCCAGCTGGGTGGGGTATGTGGAGGGAGAGGGGGGTGGGAGGCAGGGATAGGGATTGTGGGTGGGTGGGTGGGTGGCTAATGGCTCGGAGTGAGGTGGTTTGCCGATTAGGAATGCAGAAGCGAAGGTGGCAAGTATGCGGGCTATGCATGTGATGCACAGTTGTCAGAGCCAGTGTGGAGCGGTGTACACTTTAGGTGACTTGGTGATGTGAATTGAGGGGGGTGACAGGTTGTAGGAAGGGTAAACTGTTGCATGGAGGGTGCAGAGACCGTAGGTTACCAAAGGTTGAGGCCAGGACTATTACAAGAGGGGGGGAGAGGGGAGGGGAGGAATCTGCATAGCTCAGGGAAGCTGGTGGTGGATGGAAGGACCCAGATGGCCTGAGTTGTGAAGGAACCTTTAAAATTGAGCATGTTGTGCCACCAGGCAGTCAACTTTGTGCTTGGCAACAGTTTAGTGGTGGCCATTCATCCTTGTAGACAGCTGGTTGGTGCTCATACGGACATAAAGTGTTGCAGTGTTTGCAGCGAAGTTGGTATATGACATGGCTCCTTTCACAGGTGATCTGGCATCTGATGGGGTAGGATAACCAAGTAATAGGACTGAAGTAGGTGCTGGGGGGTAGATTCAACAGATCTTGCACCTTGGTGGGCCAAGGTAGTCCATATAGTTTGCTCTTCCTTGTGATTTCTTACACTGGTGTGCAATGAACATAATTGTTAATGTGACAGAAATATTATTTAATATTAGTTTAACTGTAGTTGCCCTACAGATGAGTAAGCATAATGTTATCCCTTAGAAACAGTTCTAATTTATATCACTTTACAGCCTTTCCAGATGCCAATTAATCAAGCAAACAGCAAAAGTGGCTCTCAAGGCATTGTGGGAATGGCTGGATTAGCAACAAGTATTCAGGCGGCCCATCATTCCAGTAAGCAGACATATGTTGGTGCAGGAGGAAAGCCTAGTCTGGTATCTTCATTTCCTCAAGGGGTCAAAACCTTTGGAGGTAATTTTAAGATGTCACAATTGTGGTAAATATGTTCATGTTCATAAAAATCAAAATATATTTAAAAGTACAAATGTAAAATAATGTGAAGTATGTGTAATTTGTTAGATGAATTTGCACACACTTTACTGGAAGCAAAAAAAGTTGTCATATCTTTAGGGGCTAGTAAGAGCACCTATAAAAACTAAATGCCATTGACTCTGAGGCGCTGACACTGTTCTCGGTGTGTCTTTTGCAACAGCACATAAGTGTGAGGCTCTGCTTTGTTATTAGTGACTGCCTGAGCATACTAATAGGTGTGCTGCCATATGGGTATACCCTGTATCCTGTACATGTCCAGTGAATGAGCAGATGAGGGAAGAAATGGTATGGCTGTGCCTCAGTAAGAGTTGGACTTCCCTGAGAATGTGGGATCATTCATAGAATCATTGGAATATAACTGTGATAGTGTGATGAAGGAAGGACAAGACTTCAGCCACTATGACAGAAATATTGGTGCACTTGAGTGTGTCAACAGTTCGTAGTGACAGTAACAACTAATATACTTAAGATGACTGACATTATTGTGCATGCTTTTTCTGCAGCATTAGAACGCAGTATTTACTATATGTCAGCTAATCTGTGTGCAGTAGAGTTGACAGACGGATGGAATTCCTACTTTATCATCATCGAATCAGCCAGTCATTCCAAGTTAAGGGCACACTCCCAGAAGGGCTAAGTGGATGAATTGTTCAGCAGAGCCAGCAACATAATAAACATGGGCTTATACAATATAATATATGTGGTAGTGCTCCATTGTTCTGCTAATATTGTCTCGTCATAACCACATTCAAGTTTAAATCTAATAGCAGGGTCATCAGTGAAGTATAACACTTAATACTGAAGGCGTATTTATTACATACACCAACTTACAGTCAGAGCAGAATTGAATTCCTGGTCAGAGAGTGCTGCTGTTTATACAAACATAATGTATTCCATAATGTGCTAACTTTCCAAACATAACAAATTTCAAGAAATTTCCAAAAATGATAAATACTAAATAACAAATAATTGTTGGATGTCAGTTTTGAACTGGTGACCCTCAGAACTCCAGCCAGTGACACTAACAACAGTGGCATATCGGTTGCAACAGAGCTCACAACATTGCTCCCTTTCCTGAAGAAACAGCATCCTGTTGTTGGAGATAACAGCACCTTGGATCTAGAGCTTGTCAGTGACCCTCTGTTTCCAGCTCTGGTGGGGGCTCACATTCCAGTACTGTCACATCTTCTTCACTATGATGAGCATTGAAGCTAGCCATTCCCGTGAAGTTTCATGATTGTTGAGTGGATGTTCAAGGAAAGTGAACGAAAAGCTGGTATCAGCAATCCACATCTCAGGACAGTAGTAGGGCTTCATATGGAGTCATTGACAATGTCTCTGCACTTTCGTCTCCTTAGTAAAAAGTCATAATCCTCAACTTCATATGAGACATCCAATGAGTGATGAAGGATATGGTTTGGCCCAAAGTTGGGCTTTTGTAACATTTCTGCATGCCCCATTTTGTGCACAAGCTTTTATGCCATACAAAGTCTTCTGGGCAGTATCCCACTGGCAGATGTTTGGCATTATAGCACTCTTGGTCTTTACTGGGTTGAACCTGCAACAGTATATCTCTTATTTTGTCCTCAGGACATTGTGGCACAAAGAATGTTGTTAAGCTTGTAGTGTCTTGCTTCACTGTGTTATGTACAAATGTCACAATGGGCAGTATTGTTGCTCAATCTCTCTGTTTGATGTCAATGTACAACAAGAGCATACATGCTGAAGTCTTATTAAGGCATTCTGTGAGGCCATTTGTCAGTGGGCGGTGTGTGACTGCCACACTGTTCGTGATGTTGCAGTGTGAAATTACCTCTGATAAAATTCTGTACCAGTAAACTAGTAACCTTGCAATTTCCAGAGCTTCGGCAGTCCGCACAGCTTTGATGGCAGTGGACAGGGGAGGTAGTTTACCCATGGATTCCTTATTGTCGACTTTGGAAACCTCACCAAGAGGTAGATTCTGATTTTCTGGAATTGCACTACTGCAGGTGGAATTGGAACCAGATCCCCCGGAAGTAATTGCGGTACATGCTTCTGTCACTCACATTACTTACAGTGGTTCATATAGTGTGTAACAGATTGGTAGAAACCGGCCAGTGATACCTCAGTCTGATACTGTCTAGATTTTTCCCGAATTGTAGGTGACCGGGTGTTGGAGCATAATGGAGAAACTTCATGATAACTGGCTGTAGATTAACTAGGAAGATAAACAACCATTTCCACCCCTATTTTATCACAGATTTTCTTTACAGTGTTTTGTTTATTAACTGGAATTTTCCTTTTGTTGGTTCCTCCTCCTCCTCCTCCTCCTCCTCCTCCTCCTCCTAGGCTTCTGTGGTTCTTAGCAGTGCTGGACTTTCCCTCAATTCAGCAGCAATGCCATACAATGGAATGATGACTGAGATTTCATCCACACTGCTGTTTTCTGTCAAAGAATTCCTTGAAAGACAGTCTGCGTCCTAGTGACTGCATTTATTTTTCTATTGCACTGTGACATCTTACTCAAGAAGTGTCAGTGCCCATTTCGCCAGTAAACCTGACTGATTCTTCACTCTAATCAGTTTACATAGAGAATAGTGGTTCGTTATAACAGTGAATGGCATGCCAAATAAATACAACCAGAACATGTTGATGGCCCAAATGGTTACAAGGCCTTCTTCCTTGGTTGTAGAGTAGGTCATCTCGGGCTTCAAGAGTACTCTGGAAGCTCAAGCTACCGTTGTTTCAGCACCTTACTGAATTTGCACTAGAACTGCACCTATCCCATAACTGTCAGTGTGGTGTTCTGTCTCAACATTCTCATCATGAAGTGCAAGGGTTGGAGATGTTAGCACCTCCTTAAGGGCAAGGAAAGATTTTTCTTTCACCTCATTTCAGGAAAATTTAGCCTCGCCAGTGGATTTGGCAAGGGATGAATGTTTGTACAGAAGTCCTTTATGAATTGCTAGTAACATGATCATATTCCATGAAACCATTCTCACATCATGAATGTGTTCAGAAGTTGCAAAATCTGACTGCTCTTATTTTTCTCTTGACTGGGATGAGCTCCATTGTTGTTAACTAGGAACCTGAAGAATTTTATTAATTTTTATTTTACTTTTTATTTTTTAAGTACCGATGCTTATTTGTGTCAAACCACTGATCCTATTGCATGACGGCGAATTCTGGTGGCACACTGTGAGGTACTGCTATGAATGTATTGCATTGTGCCAATCAGTAACATTCAAAGCTCAGTCAAGACAGAGACCAAGTATGTGATTGTAGGAAATTCTGACAAGTATTTTGTTTGATAATGGCCGTATTGAGGAGATCATTGACAGTGAAAGGAAGTATATCTAAGTTACTGTAATGTACATTTGAGTTTGTGCTACTACTGTTACGACACCCCCCTTCCCCCCCCCCTTGCACCAAACCCCGCTCCTCTTCCAAGACATGGGTTACAAAATAAAATATTTCGTGTGGAGACAGGTTAGTGGATTTGTACTCCAGGACATGAGATGTACTCAGATAGATCGAGTAAATTTGGCACATATTTTTGCTGTCAGGAAGTTGCAGCAGCAGGTTGTTGACAGTAAATGGTTCATATGAAGACATGCATGGAAAAACTGCCTAACCTTCCAATGTAAAAACTTAGAGACAAGTGTTGCCACCTATTGCTGGATACGGGAACTATCAAAAGTGACATTGGTCTCGCCTTTAAATATCCTAATGTTATAATTAGGGGTGAGACCAATGTCAGGTTTGATAGTTCTCCTGCCCAGCAACAGAGCACAACACTTTTACCTCTATGCTTATACATTTGAGGGTTAGTCACTTTTCTGAGCGTGTCTTCATATGGAGGTAATGCCACGGTTCTGTGCATATTGCAATAAATAAATGTCATTCATTTGTTTCTGACTCAGAAAAAAATAATGGAAGGATTTAAAGTTTCCTCTCTATGTAGGGTTAATGCATAGAGCAGTCAGCAAACACACAAACATGGCTGAACAAGTTACTGAGTGGTGGACACTTTCCTCCTCTGGCACTGACAAGTTTAGCATATACACATGTATGGCTACATTGTCTTAGCTGACTACTTTGTATCCTGCACTTCACATGGTTAGGGTGAGAGATTCTGTCAAGCGGAGTTGGTGACAGGACGAGCAAGGCAGGGAGGAAGATGGGAAGATGGAACAGGGGGAGGTGGCAAGTGAAACAGGATATGAATGTAGCAATGGTGAGTCCATCCTGGTACATGAAGTTAATTATTTTTATGATTTCCATCCAGGAAAGTGAAAAGAAATTATGATAATTAGATGTCTATGACTGCTCTTACCTTATAGTGCAATCTGTTTTCATTTGAGCTATCTGCACCAATTGCCTTTCCTGTTTTTCAAAATAGGTTGTTAAAAAATGCTGTGTGCAAATTGTCATCTTTTTTCTCACTTCCTTTAAACAGTAAACTGTCCTGTTCCTTAATAAGCTTCCAAGTTTTATTTTTTAGTATCCTCCCATATTCTTTTAATTTACTCCAATCATTTTTATTGGTCCACTTTTCTTGCAGCCAGGTAATTTCCTTTATTTTCATCATAATCATCAACCCCCATTTACCATTCAAGGATGGATAAAGGCAGTCTTCAGACTTCCATATGCATTATGAGCTGTCTTGTATGCATCCATATTTCCAAGTTTGCTGGTGACATCTGTCTACCTACCACTAGGTGGTTGTCAGTCTTTCCAACTCTCTTGGAACCAAGCAAAGAACTTCGTTGGTCCACCTACTATTTCTGTACATGAGTACGTGTTGTCCTCCCTTGATCATTTCCATTATGATCATAATTATTTTTTTTACTCCAGCCTGTTCCCTGATCTGTTTGTTTCCTGTTTCCTAGCCTTCCAAACACGTGTTTCTCAATTGCTTACTGGGCAACTGTCAGTTTTGAAATGGGTTTCGCATTAAAAGTCAAAGTGTGACTGCCATAAATCAAACATCTGTTGCAGGTAGAGTGAAATTTATGGAGTGTGTTATGTGTATAATTTGAGCTGTCTGCAGATTCATCCTACAGCTGGTAGTTGTGAAAGTATTATTTATTCAGTTTCTGGCAACTATATATAAAAAGCTAATTAAAAGTGAGAATTCATCTTATTATTCTAAAGAAAGGCAGTAATTTTTTCTGAAAACAAAAAAGACCTAAGAACTATAAGGACCTAAGCACAAGCAAATAGTTATGAGAAAAAATTGGTGTATGTGAAAAACAAATTTGTAGGCAAACCACCAGTCTCATGTGCGTGACTGTTTTTTAACAAAGTCTCAACATCTTATATTTATGAATTGTTGTTGTTGTTGTTATTATTGTTATTACTATTACTAAGATTATTAGTACTACTTTGCTATTACTATTAATTCACAAAAATTTTTATGTGGGCTGGTGACAATAGTGTCTTTGAAGTTGTAAAGTTAACGATTAATGTAAAACCAGAATAGGAACTTAAAGAACAGATACAAAATGCACCACACTCACAATTATGGCCGATTCCAACACTTCATGGTCCTCATTCTAATCAGTCACATTCTATGACTTGAGGTTCAGATAAAACTGTCTGTCCACTTCGGCATGAAATTAGCTTTAAGTCTTTGTGTTTCAAGGTTGGTATGTCTTCCATTTACATATCAGGGCACTAGATTGTGCAAGCCATCTACAAACTGTGGGAGAAATGGCAAATTGTGGTCTCCTCCACTGTGGTTTTCAGAAAATAGTGGCCTTCCAAACTCTAGTGAAGATTATGATACTTTAAACAACAGTTCGCACAAACCTGTTGAAAACTTCATCCCTTTAAAATTTCTGACATGTTCATTGTTACCATGTACATCAACTTTTGATTTGGTACTGAGGTTAGTAACACTTGTAAAAGTTCTGCATCCTCAGCGTTCATTTTACAAACTTGAATGCTGAAACCATGGAAAGTGAAGTTATATTGGAGCATTTCTTCAAGAGCTTGCAGCTTTTATGAAAAAATGGACGCTAGTGTAGCCAGTGAGCATTCCTACAGCAATGAAATTTTGTGCTTTTGGCCCATATAGAAGTGTGTTTCAGAGAAGTTGGTGAGACAGCTTTTCATACGTGTTCATTTCCACAATGTGGGTCTACAGCACAGATGAAGCTGGTTTGCCATGAGATCAACAGATGTTGGGAACGTGTGTATATGCTAGAATCTTAAAATCAGTGGCAGTGTGGTTTAGGCCCTTATGGCTTTCAGTGCCTAAGTTTTAATTTCTTCTGATTATCTTCTTATGTATTTATTAACAGTATCAGTAGTCTTGTATTTTGTGTCTAATGTATTGCTCAGTTTTTGTATCACTAGTAAAATTTGATGAACTTAATAATTAGATGCTATGTGATTATTTTGCCAACCTGAAATATCAGGACAAAGTTCAATGGTTACCTCACAAATGATCACTTTTTGTTTCAGGTTCTCCTGTTTCTGCCTCAGCTTGTATTTCCAAGCAAATGACAGCACACTCTTCATCTGGAACAACCTCTGATTCTAATATTAATTCCATTACTACAATGACATCAACACCTACTGCTGTTCATACAACTGGTGGTGGTGGTGGTGGTGGTGGTGGTGGTGGTGGTGGTGGTGCTGCTGCTGCCACTACTACTACAGCCTCTGCAACTGGATCTTCATCTAAATCATCTGTGGTACCCAAAATAAATGTTATTTCTGCCGACAAAAGACTAGCAAATATGAAGAGGAAAGCTGCAAAACTGCAGGAGAAAAGGAAACATTCAAAATGAAAGTACTATTGATTAATATAATATTAAATTGTTGACAATGTATATGTAATTAGCTTATTTTTATTGCATAATTGTCAATATTGGAACAAGTTACTTATTCAGTTTTATTTTCTCATGATAGTACAATGCAGTTTGCTTATTCAGCAGTCCACTGTGCTAAGACTGTTCAATGTATAGTTGCCACTTTTAAAAACAGATAAGATCAGACAGGAATTCTTGTTATTTTACTCCCAGCAATGAAATAATTTGCAAGTGTGAATCTTTAGCAGAAACTGAATGTTGTTCTTTCTCTCTGTTTTACAGAATATTTTGAGTTTATATTTTTACAACCAGTGAGTAGATTTCCAACCAGTGTACCAAAATAAATGTGTAAAATAAATATTAATATCACTCTTTGATGTATGTTATACCACTTGATATATACCTTGCTTTTGAATGTATGACTAGTAGTAGTATTGGATTAGTATGTAGGGCATTCCACAGTTTATAGACTGTTTGTAGTAACCTTGGAAAATACCACTCTTTTTAACACTGATAGATTCGACATATTTGTTGCCGTATTCTTGGTCTGTAAACCTGGCCTTTCTCTCATCCAATAAACAACATTTGGTCTTGTGCACTACTCTAACTGTATGATATCCAAGTGAATTTTTATCTGTAGTAGTGTAATATGTAACATGTGGCCTCATTTAAAAATTAACAAGACATTGGGGAAAAATCAGGAAGTAAGTGCTTAAAATGTAACCTAGTGTTAATTTACGCTAGAAAAATGAGAACAGGAGTTATATTGACTCTGAGAGATAAGGCATCTGTTAAGGAGTTAGTTCTGGTCATTTCTATCACAGTGCTCAAAAAATTAAAAAAATTGTGGCAACCATTACACAGTTTTGATGCACTGGTTGGAAACACATTGATTGTACAGAAAAAATTATCGTGTAAAACAGAGAGAGAGAGAGAGAATAATACTCAGTTTCTGCTAAAGATTCACAGCCAATTAAATTAGAAACATACTAGCAAGCAGAATAGAGCACAAGATTGTTTGCAATTTACAAGATGGATAAAAAAGGAGGCATATCAAATATATCAGTGTTAACAGTGTGGCATTATCAAGGTAATTTCAAGCAGTCCATAGACTACGCAATTGTCTCATATTCCTTTATCATCTTATACTTTTAATCCAATAACATTACTATTTACGTGTTCTCAAGCAATTAAGTTTTGAGCTCTCATACTTACCAGCTTTTGTCTCTGATACACATGTGTGCTGCTCTTTAATGAAATTGGTGTGAGCCTGTACCAGCACAAATGGGTTTCTTTGGAAAGAGTGAGGTAAATATTTTTGTAAATGAAGTAACAGGTATCACAGGAAATGCCTGATGTTATGCAAGGAGTAAAGTTGAGGCTGATTTCAAGGTATTTAAAATGTCATTTAAATTAAAAGCAGATTGTGCGATTGAGTCCATTTCTGCTCATTGGGAGGACAGTTGTAGGGTTTAAAAATCTCACTGAAATGGATATCATTAGATATGGTCTGCTCATCCGAGATTGTTGGTAGGAGCTTGGGTGGAAGCATTTTCGGAAGAGTGACTGTATTACAGTGGCTGTAGATGTATATTATTAACTACTATTCTACATCAATGTATGCATTATTATTATATACCATTGCAAAAACAAATTTAAGCTGTAATGGTGGTGGTAACAACATATAAATTTACTACTTTTTTTACTCACCTGAATTGGAATCTTGTGTGAGATGTTAACAAACAAATATACTGTTACAGAATTACTTGGTGTTTTCTCTAAAACATTTAGAAACGTTATGCCTGTGTCCTTTTGTGACAATTAAACTTTCCCTTCCAGTTTCCTTATATAATGTATAAAGTGGTGGCAGGAAAATATTTTTGTGAGATAATTTAAATACCAGTTTACTGAATTAATCCAGCATCACATCACATTTCTTCTTGCAATAACTGTTTAAGTTCCTTGGGCATCTATAGCAGCTTGTGGTTGCAATTGTAACATTATTTTTAATTTTTTTTTCAGCTGTTAAGTTGTACAGACATTAAATGAGAAACTCAGGAAACTTGGATGCGAGCCATGGATTTCATATGTTTTGTGAATGTACCCCAGAATTCTCAAACTACATGAAAATCATTTAATCAACTTTCCAACAGCGGATTTTGTATACTTTCTCCTGCTCATATCACTTCTTAATGCTACCCTATGTATGTCATTGATGTGATGTTAAGAGGCAGATTGATAAAGTTGTAAACACTGCTGAATTTTTTCCATATTTAAGGCAGGTTTGCAGTTCATTGCACCAAGTGGAATTGGTGTTTGTCATATTGAATTTATTTGTAATTATTTAATGGTGGAAATTGTCTGTAGGCAATAGTACCATCAAAGAACAACTTGAAGTTGTTGCATATCTGTTTGTTGGAATGGTTTATTATACGGAATGTTTCATAACAACATAAACAAATTAAAACAAAATAAAGAATGCTTGATATAAAAGAGTGTGACTTGACATGTTGTTTCTTGAATCTTAGGTAATTGGGCTATGCGCGGCTGTTTAAAAAGGATAGGCTTGATGAAGATGTATGCTCAAGCTGTACACATCTACTTTCATGCCCAGCAGCTAACTCACTGCAAATAACAACATGCAGCTGTGATCCTGCAGGCAAATGTTCTGTTCATTGGCTAGAATTATGAATTGATAAAGTAAACAGTAATATTACATAACAAATAGAAGGATAATTAATAAAAAAAAAGGGTTCTATTATTATGTCTGAAATTGATGTAGATGGCACTAGACTTCCATTGAATGATGTTTATTCAAGAAAGTAATATCACTCAGACGGAAAGTCATCCTAAGATTACCAGTTATAAGACAAACAAACCACTAACCACATTAAAATGCAGTAATGTTACATTAAAGTGCGTAGCAGGAATGGTAGCAGACTCCCCGAGCCAGTCATCCAAGATTTGCGAAAAACCTTCCATTTCTTGAACACCATACATAAAATATTTTGCAGCTCAAAATAAATCAGAGCTCAGCACAATGATTTACCACCCAAACACAAGTGAGAATGAGTAACTCATACTGTCTGTAATGGAAGTGGGAAAGTTAAAATTCTGCACTGGAGCACATTCAAACCTTGCGAAAGTTAGTCACTTTAACTTTTAAAGTTTTCTAGCAACCGTTCACTGCCCAGAATCAGTCACCCACATGACTGGATTTCACACATTACCTCTGGTAGGTCAGCTTTTCTCCATATCTAACATAAAATAGCACTGAATCAGTCCCATGAATGTACCACTGAAGTGTTTTTTCACAGGACTGCAGTAGCATTCCACCACTGCTTACATCTCCATTGGCTGAAGGCATTCCTCCCAAAAAATACGTAGTTATGACATTCAATAGACATGATTTTAGTGAACTTGGTCACTTTCCTTTCTAAACTAATATAAAAAGCAATATTTAATAAAGAAATGTTACAAAGATTGTCAGCTTCAGACCATTTATAATAAACATAAAAAACTGTTTGTTCATAAATAAACAAGCCAGCGTTCTGTCACGTGAGAACTTACATTAAATGAGAACAAAATGTTAAATATTGTTTAAACAAATACTTATATCTTCTTGATAGAATCATCTTTTGGCACTCTTTTTCAATGATGGATTTAGCTAACACACACGACCGGCCACTTTTAAGTTATCATTATTTTTAATATATACTTTAATTATATTTACGAGGGTGGTTTGAAAAGGTCTCAGAATGGAATAAAAAAAACGTACTTACATCACTGAAACATTTTCTGTTTTTCAATGTAGTCTCCTTGTAGATTAGTGCACTTGGTCCACCGATTTTCCAGTGCCTTGATCCCATCTCAAAAATGAGTTTCTTCCAGGCTGGAAAATAGTTGTCAACTCTGGATATCAAGTCTTCGTTTGAAGTAAATCTTCATCCACCAAGACAAATTTTCAGTTTTGGGAAGAGATGGAAGTCTGACAGAGCCATATCAAGCAGGTATAGCAACAACTCATACCTTAGTTTGTGTAATTTTGCCATGGCGAAGGCACATGAATGCTTGTTCCTTTCTGTTCCTATCAGATGTTGATAACTTGGCATAACACCATAACTTCCACATTATTAACTATGCAAATGACTCCTCAATCTTATTTTATGGCAGAGAATGTAAGGAGCTGGCATATTTTGCAACTCTTGGTGTAATGGGAATAAGATGATCAGAGCTTCAAAGTGAATGTAAGTAAATATCAATTACTGAGATTTAAAAAGGCATTTCTCACTACAATAGTGTAAATAACATACACACTATCTTGGCAACAGAAACAAAATCGATAGTTGGTAGCTTGTATCTCCATAGCCAGCTGTCAAAGAAACTCCCTGCCCAGACATTAAGAATATTGTATATTATAGGGCAATGTACCCTTTAGTTGACAATGGAATTTCTTTACTGGACTGTGCAGCATGTATGCGCTAAATCAGAGTTTTGCTGTTACAGACATGGATAAGAACACAGACATGGAACATGCCATAGAGAATTGTGCTGTTCAAGTGTTGAATCAGCGAATAGCTGGAAGCATGGGGAAACTACAGCAGTTATTTTTTTACGGCGGCATGCAGGTCTATTGTATGGGTTAATGACGAGGGCACCTTCTTGGATAAAATATTCTGAAAGTAAAATAGTTTCCCAGTGAGATGTCCAGGCTGGAACTAATCAGGATATTATCATCAAAAACCAAACTGGCATTCTATAGCACAGAATGTGGAGTGTTAGATCCCTTCATTTGATTGGTAGTTCAGATAATTTAAAAATGAGAATGGATAGGTTGAAGATATAGTGGGAATTAGTGGGATGTGATGGCATGAAGAACAGAACATCAGGTCAGGCAGGAACAGGATTGTAAGTAGGAAATCAAATAAAGGTAATGCAGGTGTAGGATTAATAACGAGTAAGAAAATAGAAAAGCAGTTAAGCTATTATAAACAGCATAGTGAATGTATTACAGTAACGATAACGGATATGAAGTCAACACCCACTCTGATTGTACAGTTTTATATGCCTACTAATTCCACAGATGATGAGCTTGAAACAATGTGTGAAGAGAGATAATACTATGCAGAGAGTTAAGACAAAAAATTTTCTGTGATTGGGGGGACTGGAATTCAATAGTAGGAAAAGAAAGATAAGGAAAAATAGTAGGAAAATATGAACTGAGCCAAAGGAATGAAAGGAGTAACCACTGACAGAATTTAGCACAAAGCATAATTTAACATGTTAATTGCCATTTTTTATCCATAATAAAGGTGACTGCAAATTTATATTTTGCTTTGAACAGTGAGATTTGCTTTATCATATGTGAGCATAAAAGGTTTACCTTGAATGGTTCCTGTACTGTCAACAAGTGGGATGTCAGCATCCTAAATGTTGAAAAATGACTAATTTCACTCATGAAGAATTACTGTGAATGGTGGAAGAATCGGATTTTGATGTAGGTGATCCAGCATTATCAGCATTTTCTGCCGAAGATGATGTGTTTGTAGATACAACAGATAGCAACAGCAATGACAATGACAAAGATTGTGCTGATAATTTTGATGGGAATGATAAGTCCTGTGGTCCGGTTGCAGACTTTGGACAGTCTGCAGTTCGCCACAGAGTGGTATGACGTCCGTGGTACTTTTTTGAAAGGGAGTAGGTTTACAAATTGAGAAAAATAGAATTATGGTTTCTCTTATACTACGGATAAAGACGCTTCAAAACCATACCAAGTTTATAATGTATTTTTTGATGACGAAGTGATTAATTTGATAGTAATTGAGGCCAGAAGATATACTGTGCCGTTTTTGGATCAGAAACCATTTAAGTAAACGTGTGCAGATGAAGTGTTGAAAAGAAACAAATTTGTGTAGAAATACCTACATTTTTGCCATTAGTATGCATCTGTGGCCGATAATGTGTCCAACAACAGAGGATAGTTGAGCAGAACTCTTCTGTTCAAAAATAACATTTTATTTAAAATAGCGAGCAGAAATGGCTTTAATTTACTCCTCCATTGCATCCATTTCACAGGCAATAAATCAGCTAAATATGACAATTAAACCCAAAAGTTCAGGGAAAAATCAGGTATGTTCAAAGATAGTCCTGTACAATATGTATGCCAGGTGAAAATGTTGCAGTAGATGAAACCAAGGTGCTATTTAGCAGATGACCTTCATTTTTACAGTATGTTCCATGTAATACCCAAAAATACAACTTAAAAGTTTTCAGATTATGCATTAATACTGAATATACTTTACGCATGGTTACTTACACAAAACACACAAACGTTGCGTCTAAAAACTGCGCAGAAAGGATAGTGCTGGAGCTTATGAATAATTAATTTGGAGAGTACTAAACAATTAATTTGGAGAGTACTAAACATCTTACACTGACAATTATTACACAGCTGTTCGTGTTGCAAAACAGCTCACTGAAAAGGAGACAAATTTGGTGGGGCCACTGAGAAAGAACAGGAAGCATCTTCCACCGATTATGAGAATATAGCATAAAATATTCCAGAGGTAAATTAGTCCCCCATTTGGATCTCAGGGTGGGGACTACTCAGGAGGACGTTGTTATCAGGGGAAAGAAAACTGGCGTTCTACGGGTCGGAGCGTGGAATGTCAGATCCCTTAATCAGTAGGTAGGTTAGAAAATTTAAAAAGGGAAATGGATAGGTTAAAGTTAGATATAGTGGGAATTAGTGAAGTTCGGTGGCAGGAGGAACAAGACTTCTGGTCAGTTGAATACAGGGTTATAAAGACAAAAATCAGATAGGGGTAATGCTGGAGTATGTTCAGTAATGAATAAAAAAAATAGGAGTGCGGGTAAGCTATTAGAAGCACCATAGTGAACGCATTATTGTGGCCAAGCTAGACACAAAGCACACACCTACCGCAGTAGTACAAGTTTATATGCCGACTAGCTCCGCAGATGAAGAGGTTGATGAAATGTATGATGAGATAAAAGAAATTATTCAGATAGTGAAGGGAGGCGAAAATTTAAGTCATGAGTGACCAGAATTCGATAGTAGGAAAAGGAAGAGGACGACACGTAGTAGTTGAATATGGAATGGGAGTAAGGAATGAAAGAGGAAGCCGTCTGGTAGAATTCTGCACAGGGCCTAACTTAATCATCGCTAACACTTGGTTCAAGAATCATAAAAGGAGGTTGTATACATGGAAGAAGCCTGGAGATACTGACAGGTTTCAGATAGATTACATAATGGTAAGACAGAGATTTAGGAACCAGGTTTTGAACTGAGACATTTCCAGGGGCAGATGTGGACTCTGACCACAATCAATTGGTTATGAACTGTAGATTAAAACCGAAGAAACTGCAAAAAGGTGGGAATTTAAGGAGATTGGATCTGGATAAACTGACTAAACCAGAGGTTGTACAGTGTTTCAGGGAGAGCATAAGGGAACAATTGACAGGAATGGGGGAAAGAAATACTGTAGAAGAAGAATGGGTAGCTTTGAGAGATGAAGTAGTGAAGGCAGCAGAGGATCAAGTAGGTAAAAAGACGAGGGCTAATAGAAATCCTTGGGTAACAGAAGAGATACTGAATTTTATTGATGAAAGGAGAAAATACAAAAATGCAGTAAATGAAGTGGGCAAAACGGAGTACAAATGTCTCAAAAGGAAGTGCAAAATGGCTAAGTAGAGATGGCTAGAGGACAAATGTAAGGATGTAGAGGTGTATAGCACTAGGGGTAAGATAGATACTGCCTACAGGAAAATTAAAGATGCCTTTGGAGAAAACGGAACCACCTGCATGAATATAAAGAGCTCAGGATGGAAACCCAGTTCTAAGAAGGGAAAGCAGAAAGGTGGAAGATATGTAGATACTCGGCAAGCCACTGTATGATGCGTGGAGAAGGGTACCCTATGCCAATACTAGTTATTTCTTTCCCTGTTCCACTCACAGAAAGAGGAAGGGAGAAAACGACTTTCTGTATGCCTCCATGTGAGACCTAATTTGTATTATGTTATCGTTATGGTCCACTCTGCTCCTGGACCTGTTTCACCATTATGGTATCAGATTGACCACCAATGCCTTTCACACTAGTCCTGTTGATGGTCTTCTGGTTGACACTGGAAACCCCTCCCCTTTCAGTTCAGCAGTCCCAGCTCCTGGTGTCCTATGCCATTGCCATCTGCTCTTTCCCTGCTCTCCCCTCCTATTCTATTCTGATCTTTTTGTGGCTTTGGGACATCGCCCGTCTGCTGCGTGACCTCGTGTGGGTTTACTGGTTGCACTCCACCTCATTTCTCTCCATCACGTTTTCCATCCTCTCACTTTGTCCTGCTCCCAGTGTTCAATCATCAGTCTTTTTACAGCAGTGGTTCTAAATCTTCAGATCATGCGGGATATGCCTTCACGTCTTCAGGTAGCACAGAACACCATCTATTGTCTGCCACGTGTCGGTTGTTTATTGCGGAACTGATGATCCAAAGAAGAGCGACATGTTTCGTCAGAGGGTTATTTGGTAAGCGTGATAGCGTTACGGAGATGTTTAGCAAACTCAACTGGCAGACTCTGCAAGAGAGGAGCTCAGCATCATGGTGTAACTTGCTGTCCAGGTTTCGAGAGGGTGTGTTTGTGGATAAGGTATCAAATATGTTGGTTCCTCCTCCTTATACCTCCCAAGGAGATCACGAATGTAAAATTAGATAGATTCTAGCGTGAACGGAGGCTTTCCGGCAGTCGTTCTTCCCGCAAACCATACGTGACTGGAACAGGTTGGGTAGCTTGCGGAGTATAAATGTAGATATAGGTGTAGATCATTGACTGGGCTCTCTGCCTTATTAAACAGTCATTCTCCATCCGATTTTTTTTTACTTGCAGACTTGATGAGTGGCCTTCAGGCTATTGCCCAGAGTTTTTTTGGCCACTCCTTTGTCTCTTCCATCCACAATATTATCGCCAATCTTGACCATACTGCTTACACGGGTGATTTCCTTTGGGTTCCTGGCCATGTAGGTACCCCATGTAATGAGCTTGCCGATCGTCTGGCTGTGGGGACAACCACCTAACCTCCTTTTCTGTGACCCCTCGAATTTGCAACTTCATGTCAAATTCCTCTTTTTCTCATTCATGGGCTGACTCTTGTGGGACCAATCCCCAGTCTAATAAACTTCATGTGGTTAAGGAGACTCCTGCCATGAGGTGTTCCTCCCTCCACCTCTCCAGGTGGAGATCTACCAACCCTGCTGCCTTTGTATCTGCATTATCAGCTTAGCTGCCCATGCCTTTTGGCCCTTTACACTAATTATGCCTTCCCACTCTCCTTGTCCCAGCTGTTAACAGACTACCCCACACGGTTACGTCCATCCTCAGGTTTCATCATGAAAGTAATTTGTAGTCCCAGATTTAACTACCGGAGTTTCCTTCCAGAACTGGTGTTTTGTTCCCCTTTTCCTGGTGGTGTCCCCATTGTGTGTCAATCATGGTATGTTTTTGGGATCAGGATGGGTCAGTGGCGGTGACAGTGCCCCACTGCATGGTAGTGCCTCTGGGTCCCCCTTCTCTCACTCCTCCCAACCTCCCCTGCCCCTCCCCTACTGTTATTACCCCTCCCAACCTCCCCTGCCCCTCCTCTCCTGTTATTACCCCTCCCAACCTCCCCTGCCCCTCCCCTCCTGTTCTTGCCCCTCCCAACCTCCCCTGCCCCTCCCCTCCTGTTCTTGCCCCTCCCAACCTCCACTGCCCCTCCCCTCCTGTTCTTGCCCCTCCCAACCTCCACTGCCCCTCCCCTCCTGTTCTTGCCCCTCCCAACCTCCACTACCCCTCCCCTCCTGTTCTTGCCCCTCCCAACCTCCACTGCCCCTCCCCTCCTGTTCTTGCCCCTCCCAACCT
Organism: Schistocerca piceifrons; assembly: GCF_021461385.2. NCBI lineage: Eukaryota > Metazoa > Arthropoda > Insecta > Orthoptera > Acrididae > Schistocerca > Schistocerca piceifrons. The sequence continues at coordinate 394,767,581 of NC_060149.1, forward strand.
CCACTGCCCCTCCCAACCTCCACTGCCCCTCTCCTCCTGTTCTTGCCCCTCCCAACCTCCACTGCCCCTCCCCTCCTGTTCTTGCCCCTCCCAACCTCCACTGCCCCTCCCCTCCTGTTCTTGCCCCTCCCCTCCTGTTCTTGCCCCTCCCCTCCTGTTCTTGCCCCTCCCAACCTCCACTGCCCCTCCCAACCTCCACTGCCCCTCCCCTCCTGTTCTTGCCCCTCCCCTCCTGTTCTTGCCCCTCCCCTCCTGTTCTTGCCCCTCCCCTCCTGTTCTTGCCCCTCCCCTCCTGTTCTTGCCCCTCCCCTCCTGTTCTTGCCCCTCCCCTCCTGTTCTTGCCCCTCCCCTCCTGTTCTTGCCCCTCCCCTCCTGTTCTTGCCCCTCCCCTCCTGTTATTGCCCCTCCCCTCCTGTTATTGCCCCTCCCCTCCTGTTCTTGCCCCTCCCCTCCTGTTCTTGCCCCTCCCCTCCTGTTCTTGCCCCTCCCCTCCTGTTCTTGCCCCTCCCCTCCTGTTCTTGCCCCTCCCCTCCTGTTCTTGCCCCTCCCCTCCTGTTCTTGCCCCTCCCCTCCTGTTCTTGCCCCTCCCCTCCTGTTCTTGCCCCTCCCCTCCTGTTCTGGCCCCTCCCCTCCTGTTCTTTACTCTGCCTGCCACCCCGATGTTCCCTCTGCCTTTCTGTTTGCCCATTTTCCTTTGCCATCAACTGGATTGTGCTCTTGTTGTTGTTCCTCCTTTAGTTTCTGCCACCTTGGATTGTGGAAATGATTACCTCACTGTTTGGTCCCCTCTCTCCTCTCTCCACTCCCCAACCCCCCACCACCAACCATCAAAATAAGGATAGAGTAAAATAACTTTATGTAATTAACTCTCGTGGCCTGGCAGTGGTACATCCATCACTGTGTGTGCATCAAATGTTAATCATTACACACACTTGGTTTAAAAATTATGAAAGAAGATTCTATACAGGGAAGAGACCTGGCGACACCAGAAGTTTTCAGATTATAAATGGCAAGAAGGGTTTTCTAATCTGATTTTGGACAGGAAAACATTTCCAGGGTCAGTTAGGATTCTGATCAAGATTTATGGATTATGAACTGCCAATTAAAACTGAAGAAACTACAGAAAGGTAGGAAAATGAGGTAGACCCTGGATAAATTGAAACAGCCAGAGGTTGTTGAGGATTACAAAAGGAGCATTAGGCAACTATTGATGGAAACGGGGTAAGGAACCCATAGAAGGTGAAATGGTAGGTTTGAGAACTGCAATAGCAAGGGTGCAGAGGAACCAAGAGGCAAAATGACAAGGCCTAGTAGAAATGACACAGGAGATAGTGAAGTTAATTTACAAAAGAAGAAAATGTGAAATGATGCAGGCAAGAGGGAATACAGATATCTACAAAATGAGCTAGGTAGAAAGTGCAAAATGTCTAAGCAGGAATGGTTAGAGGACAAATGTAATGCTGTAAAAGAATGCATGATTAGGGAAAAGAGATGCTACCTATAGGAATGTTAGAGACTTTAAGGAAAAAAAACAGCTGTATGAATATTGAGAACTCAGACAGCAAACCGGTACTACATGAAGAGGGGAGAGATGACAGGTGTAAAAAGGGAAGAGGAAGCAGATGAAGGTGAGATGTGAGGTACGATAATGCAAGAAAGATTTGACAGAGGACTGAAAGACACAAGTTGAGACAAGGCCATTAGAGTAAAAGTCTTTAGCTCAGAAATGTTGAGATCCTTGGTAGAGCCAGCCATGAGAAATCACACTGTTGGTGCCTGAGGTGAGGTGAAAATTACCTTTGCATGCCAAGGAGTATGTGTTCGTCGTGGCTGGCACAGGGACTCTGAGCATCAGATTACTGGCCAGGTAGCAATTGCTGAGGCTGAGTGGTGCCCATGGGGAGGAGCCACTGTTCAGAGTGGGTGGCACCATGGTGGATCAGCCACAAATGAAGTGGATACAGTACCTGCCACTGGTGGCCATATGGCCCCACCAGTCTCTATGAAAGGATAGTCCTCTTTCAATGCAAAATGGTATGCCCTAAACTGTTCCCTTCACTGGTTACACTGTGGGAGGAACATAGGCCAAAGTGAAAAGCAGAGCAATACTCCCCACAATACTTGGTTTGTACAAGGACTGATGGTGATTTCTTCTTGGTCATAAAACCATTGTTCATTGTGGACAACTTAGAAGACAAGTGTGGGGAAATGGCAGCCATCTCTAAAATGAAAACTGGGCCAGTTTTGATCAAAATGGCATCCCTTGCCAAGTCATAGGCACCGCTTGCTTGTAACAGGCTGTGTGACATGCCAGTGATTGTCACTCCCCATAAGAATCTAAATTTAGGTCAAATTTTTCACTGAGACAAGCTCTTACAATCTGATGATGAGCTATGCACCAACTTGGAGTAATGGGGGAGGGCCAAAGGACAATACGGTCACTACTGGTGCCTTCATCTTGACCTCTGAGGGCAATTCATCATCTGAGGTGGTCAAGGTGATGGTATACCAATATGTGAAACCATATGTTGTCCCCCTCCCCAATGCGGTGCTTTAAGTGCTTCAAATTTGGGGACATGTCTTCGCATTCCAAATGCTAGCCCACACATGTAGATATAGTGGACCAGTTCTGCATGTTAATGCTCCTTGTGCACCTCCTTTCATGTATATCAACTGTGTAAAGTACCATTCTCCCTGTTCACCAGTCTATGTTGTTTTCCAGAGAGAAAAGAAAATACAGAAATACAAGACACTGGAAAAGCTCCAATACGAAGAGGCCAAGAAGTAGTACCAGCGGTTGCACCCAGGATGTCAAATAATGTCATACGTTACAGGTATGATGATGTCGCCCTCTCTGGCTATAGTACTCCCGCTGGTTACAACTCCTACAGTGGGCTCTCATTGCAATTCAACCATGCCTTTCCCTGTGGTGGTTGGAGGGTCCCCTCTTGCTGTTTCCCCCACATATACTTTGGGATCAGTTACTTCCTACCCACCAGAGACCTCAGTCCCCACCTCCCAGCCAGAGACAAATCACCTTCCTTCTGCTTCTCTCTCCAGGAAGGGGTCCCTTGGGACACTTTCTTCCAAGGCTTCCGCCAGTTTACAACTGGACACCGGCCAGTGGCTGAAGGAGCCACAAGCTGCTGGCCTAAAGGCTTCATGATCATCTTCCTTGCCTGAAACCGATTCAGAGAATCCCTCACAATCATCAAAATCCTTTAAGGAGAGGAAAGTCAAGAGAAAGAACCATGCTCCCTATGACAGAGTGTTGGGTGGAGTTTGCACGTATATTCTCACACTCTTATTACACTTTTGGAGGCTGTGGCTGTTTAGGTAAGGGCATTTCGGGATATTACCATCTGCAATGTTGATCTCCCTCCCTATGGTGAAGTGTCTCAGAACATACTATTTAAATTGGTTTCTTAGCTCCCCCATCTTTCCTAATCTTGAGTGATTTCAATGCCCACAACCCTTTGTGAGGTGGAACCATGGTAAAGACCTTAAAAACTTACTGGCACAACCTGACCTTTGCCACTTGAATACTGGTATCCCCACACACTTAAGTGTGATGCACAGAACCTTCTTGGCCATAGACCTTTTCATTTGCAGCCCTCCCCATTCATCCACTGGAGAGCCCACAATGACCTGTGTGGTAGTGACAACTTCCCAATCTTCCTGTCCCTCTCTCAGTGTCACTCACTTGGGCACCTGACCAGATGGGCTCTCAACAGTGTTAACTGGGTGCTTTCACCTCTGCTGTCAACCTTTTCTCCCTGCCACATGGAGATATCAATGAGGCATCCAGAATATAATGACAGCCATTCTTTCAGTAGCTGATTTAGTGATCCATGTTCCCCTTGGCCTGATGGAAGACAGTAGCTCAGTGGTCCTCGGAAGTTAAAGGCCATTCGAGATCAGAGGCAGGCTCTCCAATGCTATGAGCAGCACCCATTGATGGAGTACCTCATTGCCTTTAAGCAACTCTGTGCCTGGGTCTGCCACCTAATAAAAACCTTCACAGGTTTGGGCTAAGATCAGATGTCTCTATGGATACCAGACACCTGCAGATATACCTGGTATTATCTTGACTGGCACTGTCTACACTGACCCAGATGCCATTGCCAAACATTTTACTCAGCATTATGCTCAAGCTCAGCATCTGAGAATTATCAACATGCCTTTCATGTCCTAAAACAGTGGTTGGAGTGAAAGCAATTATCTTTTACAACACGTCATCTGGTACCATATAATGTTCCACTCAGTGAGTGGGAATTCATCAGTGTCCTCGCTCCCTCCCCCCCCCCCCCCCCCATCCCCGCCCTGATACAGCCCCAGGGCCAGACCACATTCACAACCAAATGATCAAATACTGTTGGGCTGTCAGCGCCATATCCTTGCCATATTTAACTGCATCTGGAGCAAGGGCGAGGTCCCATCACAATGGCAAGAAAGCATCATTGTCCCAGTACTGAAACCTGGTGAGCACCCTCTAGAGATAGGCAGTTATCACCCAATAAGTCTCACCAATGTTCTCTGTAACCCAGTGGCTATGTTGGCTCCTTGAGTCTCGAGGTCTTCTGGCTCCATCCCAGAGTGGTTTTCGCCAAGGCTGTTCCACTACTGATAATCCGGTTAACCTGAAGTGTCCCATCCAGACAGCTTTTGCCCAATATCGACACCTTATAATTGTCTTTTTCGACCTGCAAAAGGCTTATGACACCATATGGCACCACCACATCCTTTCTACCTTAAACGAGTGGGGTCTCTAGGTTCCACTCCCAGTTTTCATCCAGTACCTCCAGTCATATCATACGTTCCAGTTTTGAGTTGGTGCTTCCAACAGTGCTCCCCATATCCCTGGCAATGGGGTCCCACAGGAGTCTGTCCGGTGTGTCCCTGTCTTTGTAGTAACCGTCAATGGGACTAGCAGCAGCTGTGGGGTCCTCAGTATCACCCTCATTGTATACTGACGACTTTTGTCTCTGATTCCTCGTGGAGTATGAGTGTCACTGAACGTTGTGAGGTGTCATAGGAAAGGCACAGGCACAGGCTCAGGCATGGGCCATCACCCATGGCTTTCGATTTTCCACTGCCAAGACTCACATCATGCACTTCTGTTGACATCATATTGTTCACCCACAACCAGAACTTTTCCTCGATGACCAACTACTAAATGTGGTGGAGGCTTATCAATTTTTAGGACTGGTCTTCAATCCTCAGTTAACATGGATTCACTATCTTTGCCAGCTGAAGCAAAAATGCTGGCTGCACCTTAATACATTTCGCTGGCTGAGTAACACCAGTTGGGGTTCAGATCACACTACCCTTCTGCAGCTTTACAAAGCCCTGATACAATCCCACCTTGATTGTGGGAGTCTGGCATATGGTTTGGCATCACCCTCAGCATTGCAGATATTGGATCTCATACACCACTGCTGGGTTCAACATCCAACAGCAACCTTTTGAACTAGTCCTGTGACAGCTTACTTGTTGAGGCTGGGGTCCCTCCATTGTGGATCAGGTGCCAACAATAGCTTGTAAATTATGTTACCCGTGTTCACAGCTCCTCTAAGCATCCGAACTACCATCTCCTCTCTCCAAACACTGTCATCCATCTCCCGCAATGGCAGACTCAATCAGGGGTTTTGATCACAATTCACATCTGGTCTATCATCTCTGAACTTGTGTGTTTCCTCTTGCACTTCTCATTTGGACTCGCTCCTGTACACCTCTGCAGTGCATCCCTAGGTCACAGCTTCACCTTCACCTTGACCTATCACAAGGTCCGAAAGATTCAGTTCATCCTGAGGCCCTCTGCCGCCAATTTTTCTCCATCCTTGGCGCATCCCAGGGTTCAGAATCATCTACACTGATGGCTTGATGGTGACTGGTTGTGTAGGCTTTGCTTATACTCATGTTGGATGTACTGAACTACTCTCATTACTAGATGGCTGTAGTGTTTTCACTGCAGAGTTGGTAGCCACCTCTCGAGCTCTTGAGTATATCTGATCCTGCACTGGTGCATCCTTTCTCATATGCAGTGACTTCTTGACCATTTTACATACTCTTGACCACTGCTAACATCACCATCCCTTGACCATTGCTGTCCAAGATTCCTTTTATGCCCTTGAACAGTGTGGATGCTCAGTGACCTATGACTGGACCCTAGGCCACATCCAGATCATAGTGAATGAACTCATTGATAGGCTGTCCAAAATAGCTACCAATAAACCGACTTGATCAGTATTCCAGAAACAGACCTCCGATCAGCGTTATGACATCAAGTTTTAGGTGCCTGGAATATGGAATGACTCACTCTGACTTCACCAAACAAACTACGGGTGACAAAGGAGACTATGAATCTGTCGAGGTCCTCCATGCAGACCTCTACCAAGGATTCTACCATCCCCTGCCAGTTCCCCATTGGCTATACTTGGCTGACTCATGGCCATCTGCTCTGTACCAAAGACCCATCCCCCTGTCATCATAGCACCCATTTTGCTGGACTCTCCCAACCTAGCCACCCTGCGACAGACTCTTAATCTCCCTGACGCACTAACCCTGGTGTTAGGAGGCAATGCCCCAGTGGCTGACTTAGTTTTATGTTTTATTCATGAGCAATCTTTTACCCCTCTCTTTAAGGGAGGGCTGCTTAACCTTATCAACCCACTGAGGGATTGGTAAAACACTCTGTTGCCTCCTCTGCTCAGACTGAGCTGCAGATGTCTGGGCTTGGTGGTCCAGCCCAGTCCTCATCCCACCTGCTCTTTTATCCTTCTTCCTCCCCCCGCCCTCCTCTCCTCTTGTGTGATCTATTAGACTTGTTCGTCTTTTGTCTCTCTGTGCCCCTCTTGCCCTGTCTGTGTTGCTAGTCTTTCCAGGGCAATCTTGGAGTAGAGTACATCAGATAAGTGCCAGGGACTGGGAAGGAGAGGTGGGGGGTGGGTAAATGTCCCTCATTGCATTATTCTCCTTTCAGGGGCATCTAGCTGCCCCCTATATGGGATACCTTGTTTGCCTTTCCTCTCCTATCTCCCTTTCATCTTTTTGACTCTTATTTCAGCCTTGCTGACGTTGGTAGACCTTGAGGTTTTCTTTCCCTGGGCACTGCTCGGTCAGCTATCTCTGATCTACAGTGATATAGACATGTCTGTTTGAGGGCAAAGGGACTGATGACCTGGTAGTTTGGTCTCTTTAAGCATCCAACCAACCAATCAGTCCCCTCTACACAATTCCCAGTACCTGTGTAGCCACTTCTGTGTGTAGTGAACCTCTGACCTGGGAAATGGAACCCAAACACTGGTCACTCTATGGCGTAATTCAATGAATCTGCATCCTATACAGTCACAGAAACATCTGAGCCTCTGATGTAGATCTCCACTCAGCTCTGTACCAAAGGACCACAGTTGGTTCTGTCAACGATGTTATAGACGGTGAGCTCCATCTTCAACTCGCAAGCAAGGCTCGTGGTCTTTCCCACTTCAGCTAACTACCTGAAACCAGAGAGAATTCCATCTGATCCACAGCAACACACATTGTTAGTACTGACAGGAGCCACTACCTGTAGTTGGCTGCACCCTGTGCTCTTCATGGCGTTTAAAAGCAGCCATTCCACATCTGGAATGACTCCTCCCACTACACGCATAGAGTGCACACTGAATTCCTTCCCCTCCTTAGCAACCATATCCCTATGGGGCCCCCTAACATACCTAATGTTGGAGCTCCTAACTGCAAGTCATCCCACCCTGTATGATAGCAGAGAGAACTTGTGAGCCTAGAGGCTTCCTCTGGAACAGGGCAAGGGGATGCATCTGGCTCACAGACTGTGTCAGCCACAGATAGCACCTGAAACCTGTTCGTTAGGTGAACTGGGGGGGGGGGATATGCTGGAGGTCCCTTCTCTTGGATCCTCACATATGGCCCCCCACATTGATGCCTATTGGCAACAGCCTCAAACTGCGTGACTGAAGCTGGAGCTGTGAGTGAGGGGTCACCAACTCAGCTCACAGCAATTACAGTTCATACCCATACCAAAGATGACCTAATGAATACACAAATATTGTGTAAGCTGAAGAGCTCAGAGAAAGTTTAAAATAAGTTGTTTTTATGGGAAGCTGTGTCAACTCACAGAATGAAATGAAATGGTGTACTCTGTTGTTCTCCTTGAAATGTTGAAGGTAGCGGGAATAAAATATAGGGAGTGAAAGGTTAATTACAATTTGTACAGAAACCAAACTGCAGTTGCAAGAGTTGAAGGATATGGAAAGAAAGCAGTTGTTGATTTGTGCACTGAGCAAGCAGTAAAGGAAGCTAAGCAGAAATTTGGAAAGGGTGTGAAAGTTCAGGAGGTTTGTAAGTTACATTGAAATTCCGTCAGTGATGGCATAGGAACACTAAAGAACAATTGAATGGAGTGGATGAAATCTTCCCCAAAAGAGTTTAAAATATGAACATCAGCAAAAAATGAAACTGGGATAATGAAATGTAGTCGAATTAAATCAGGTGATGCTGAAGGAATTAGATTAGGAAATTGGACACTGAAAGTAGTAGATGAGTTTTGCTATTTTTGCAGCAAAAATAAAATAAAAACACTATATTTATCTTGATTACTGGTACTTACGCATACAGTTGGTACAGATGAAAACATTATGTTCCTCTGAAAAGAATTCCTTAATACTATAAAAACATTCATTAGTAGAAAACCTCTTCAGGCTCATTTAAAAGCAGATTCCACCTGAACTTTTTAAATTCCTTGGAAGTTTCTTACAAAATTTTATCCCCATGTAATAGAGGCTTCATTTATACCCTTTGTATTATTCCTGTAGTGACATTCCATTATTTGATAATACTGATTCAATGAGCCAGTAATGTTCTATTTAACTGTTCTATTTAACTGTTCTATTTAACTGTTCTATTTAACTGTTCTATTTAACTGTTCTATTTAACTGTTCTATTTAACTGTTCTATTTAACTGTTCTATTTTACACTGTTAGGTAAACAAGACTTGGCAAGAACTTGAGAAAACAAGGAACTTTCACATAAAAAGAAAGAGTAAACATAAAAAGAAAGAGTAAACATAAGAGTGGTAAGATGTGTCTGCAATACAAAGAACAAATAAATTACACTTTTCATCTTAATCCAAAGACGATGCTTCCTACACAGCCCCCGAAGATGTAGCAGAGCTCTCAGAATGTGCGAGTTCTTGTAGAGCACTTTCTGGCCTGCTCCCATGTAGACTCCAAGTGCCTACAGTGTTTCTTGTGGGCTCACCTGCTTTGGTGAGGATGGCACTGGGGGCTTCATCACCAGCCCCAACAGTAGGAATCAGAAGTCACTGATGGGGAGTCATCAGTTTCCTGAAGGTCTTCACTGGCGTCAGATGTTAGGAAGTGTGCAGGTTTTACTCCTTTGAGTGACATCATCTGTCTCTTATCATTATACAATATTTTTACTATATGCTCATCACACTTTAAAACTTTGAACGGCCCAGAATATGGTGGCTGCAATGACGTTCGTGCTGCATCAGTTCTTAACATTATGTGTGAGAAAGTTTTGAGATCTCTATGTAGAACAACTTCCTGCTTCCCATAGTGGGATGCTGGTGGAGGTTGTAGTTTGTGTATTTGCATTTTGATCTGCTGCATCAAATGATAGTTCTGTCTCCACTTGCAGCTGATGTAGTGGGAAAAACTCGGATGATAGGCATAGTGTTTCTCCATTTCCAGGGATAATAGAATGCTTTTTCATGGTCTGATTTGGGCTTGAAGGTCATTCATTTGTCTTTGCAGGTCTTCTCACAGCTGTAACAGCTGCATCATCATCTGAACACATTCAGTGTTTTGATGCAACATCATTGATTTACTTTGCACGTTTCCTGAGGCCTCTGCACTCTTCAGTATTCCGGGGGTCATCAGTTTGTAGTCGTGTTCCATTATTCAGAACTACTGATTAAGTGAGTCGGCAATATTCTATTGAACCATTTTATTTTACACTGTTAAGTAAGTAGGATTTACAAGAATTTGAGTTAACAAGGAACTGTCAAACATGGAAACAAAGAGTAAACATAAGAGTGGTAAGATGTGTCTGCAATGCAAAGAACAAATAAAATACATGTTGCATCTCAATCTGAAGTTGATGCTTCCAACATACCTTTCCAGATGATAGTCAAAATCTCTCCTAATATTATAAATATGTACATCTATATTTACACAACTCTCTTTTAAAATTAGTTGAACAGGTTTATAAAATGTATATTGAAGACAGTGTTAGTAACTACTTTCAAACATCCCTTTGCAACACTCATTATAACTAACCTTGTACATAATCTTTACAACTCCTTTTTTTTTATAAAAAAAAAAAAAAAAAAGAAAAGAAAAAGAAAAAAGAAAACACCATATTTAGATGCTTGGTGGAAGCACACCCCATACTTCAGATCCAAATGTGATGTATGGATACACTATAGCATAGTATAGATCATACTTATTTCTCATTGAGAATTTATGACATTGTTCTGCTTGAAGTGATTTTTTTTCCTTAATTTTTGGCATAAACGATCACTGTGATGTTCCAAACAGAGATACCCTTCAAACATTACACCAAGGATGGCAGTTTCATCATCCATTTTTATTTCTGTACCATCATCAGACAAAACTGTCCATAGCAATCTGTGAGGTTGGTGTTGTACTTGAAGTCCATCAGACATGTTTTACTAAGGGCTAAGCTGAAGTGATTAGATTTACTTTCATTCCAATTGATCCATAGTGAGGAGGTCCTCCAGGATGTGGAACATGTCAGAAAGACAACAATACATGATAAATATTTACAACTAAAACAAATAAGCTAATGTACCATTCCACAGGTCCCAAGTGGAATGATCGTCATTTTTTATGAACACTATATGAAAGAGTCATTTTACAAATACTAATGCACTGAATTTAAAGTAAAAAAGTTTTATTTATTTATTTATAAGGTAATAAGCATGTAATACAACTACTATAATACTTATTTACAATGAACACATTACTGCACTTAAATGATGCAGAAGTTAGATTGTACTTCCACACACACACACACACACACACACACACACAGAGAGATATATATATAATAGAGGGAAACATTCCACACGGGAAAAATATATTTAAAAACAAAGATGATGTGACTTACCATACGAAAGCGCTGGCAGGTCGATAGAAACACAAGCAGACACATACATACACACAAAATTCAAGCTTTCGCAACAAACTGTTGCCTCATCAGGAAAGAGGGAAGGAGAGGGAAAGACGAAAGGAAGTGGGTTTTAAGGGAGAGGGTAAGGAGTCATTCCAATCCCTCTTTCCTGATGGGGCAACAGTTTGTTGCGAAAGCTTGAATTTTGTGTATATGATGAATGCATTACTGCACTGAAATTGTGCAGCAAATCAGTTGGTTGTTTTACTGAGGAATTCATCAATGGAGGAGAAGGAGTTGGCCACCAATAAATCCTTTAGGCTTCTCTTAAAGTGAATTTCATTGGTTGTTAAGCTTTTTATGGCTGCTGGCAAGTTATTGAAAATGTGTGTTCCTGAATAATGTACACCTTTTTGTACAAGACTAAGTGACTTTAAATCCTTGTGAAGATTATTCTTATTTCTAGTATTGATTCCATTAATTGAGCATTCCCTAAACAGGCTTCTGCAGGATGTTCTTGAGTTCACACCACATATAACTCTTACTGCACGTTTTTGTGCCCGGAAAACTTTAGCTTGGCTTGATGAATTACCCCAAAAAATAATCCCATATGACATTATGGAATGAAAGTAAGCATAGTATGCTAGCTTTTTCATTTTTATATCCCCTACGCCTGACAAAATTCGCATTGCAAACAGAGATTTGTTAAGACGCTTCAGCAGTTCTGTGGTATGCTCCTCCCAGTTGAATTTATTATCTAGCTGTAATCCCAAGAATTTACCACTGTCCACTTCTATCTTCTTGTCAACGTATGTTAGACATACACTCGTGGGACACCCCTTACAAGTTCTGAACTGCATGTAGTGTGTTTTTTCAAAGTTTAATGACAAAGAATTGGCTAGGAACCAGTGATTAATGTCCACAAATATTTTATTAGCTGATCTTTCTAAGACTGCACTTGTTTTGCTATTTATTGCAATCTTTGTATCATCGGCAAACATAACGAACTTGGTATCTGGTAATGTTACTGATGAAAGGTAATTGATATACACAAGAAAAAGTGAGGGCCCCAAAATGGAACCTTGTGGGACCCCACATGTAATTAGTTCCCAGTTGGATGATGCCTGATAGCTTGATATATGTCTCTTTCCTAATAACACCCTTTGTTTCCTGCCCTCGATATAAGATTTGAACCATTTTGCAGTATTTCCTGTTACACTATAATATCCTAATTTACTTGTGATTTACACAGTCAAATGCCTTTGACAGATCACAAAATATACCAGTTGCCTGCAATTTTTTGTTTAATGAATTAAGCACATTTTCACTGTAAGTGTAGATAGCCTTCTCAGTATCAGAACCTTTTAGAAATCCAAACTGTGACTTTGACAGTCTGTTACTTGAGATAAGGTGGTTATAAAGCCAACTGTACATTATTTTTACAAAAATTTTTGAGAATACTGGCAACAGTGAAATTGGATGGAAATTTAATGCTATTTCTTTATCTCCCTTCTTCAACAGTGGCCTAACTTCAGTATATTTCAACCATTCAGGAAATATTCCACTGATAAACGACTGGTTACACAGATAGCTTAATATATTACTGAGCTCAGAATCACATTCTTTAATTATCTTTGTTGACATTTCATCATACCCACTAGATGTTTTTGATTTTAAAGATTGTATGATAGACATTATTTCTGTTGGGGTAGTGAGGGTCAAATTCATATTATGGAAGTAACTTGAAATGTCTGGTCTGAGGTATTCCATAGCAGCATCTACCGAACCTGCCAACCCCATCTTTTCAGTAACAGTTATAAAATGTTTGTTAAAACGTTCTGCAACACTATACACGTCTGTCACCAATGTACCATTTACTCTTAATGTTATTTGGTCCTCTTCATGTCTGGTTCTACTGGTCTCCTCCTTCACTACATCCCATATTGTCTTTGTTTTGTTATCTGATATGACTATATTTTCCTTGTAGTATATTTGTTGTGACGTCCGTATTACAGTCTTTAATATTTTGCAGTATTTTTTGTAATGTGCTATAGCATCAACATCGGAACTGTTTCGGATTGACAGATACAGTTTTCTTTTTGTTTTACCAGATACCCCTATTCCTTGAGTAATCCATGGCTTCTTTGCAGACTTTGCTCTAACCTTTGTAAGTTTTGGGGGAAAACAATGTTAGAATAAGGTAAGCACTTTATTAGCGAAAGTGCTATATTTTTCATTCATGCCATGAGCAATGTAAACATCAGTCCAGTGAATGTCTCTGAGGAGTGTCGTAAAATAATCAATTTTTGGCTTATTGATTACCCTCTTGAGCTCAGATTTAACAGATTTTATGTCCTGTTCAGTATTAACATTTAACAGAAGGAACTGCATGTCATGACCTGAGAGGCCATTGACTATTGGTTTTGTAATACAATTTTGTTCATTGGACTTTTATAAAGATATTATCAGCGGTTGTTTGTGAGCAATTGGCTACGCTGGTGGGGAACTTTATAGTGGGAATTAAGTTGAATGACAGTGTTACTAAGTCAAATAAGTTCTTATTGGGAGAGTCTTTCAGGAAATCTACATTGAAATCACCAGCAACCACTATTTCTTACCATATGAGCCCTCCGAAAAATGACAAGTTACAGAATGGGTCTCTGATGGTTTATTAAGACTGAAGAAGGTGCGAATGTAATGTGTGAGTTGAACAACACTTCACAAGAGGAGTTCCCTGGCAGTTTCACATGGTTGTATGAACATTCTGTGCATTGTACTCAAGTGGGTGGGAAGACTATGCAGAACATTTGAAGCATTAAAGCCACCATCCAACCTTTCTCTATTTTTTATTAATCCTGTCTAGAAACTTTTTGGACTGACATAGTACATTATATGTGCAATAGGGGCACCAGAACTGACTCTTGGAGCACACCACACTTCATACAGCTACACTGGTATTACACATCTTAATAGTGTCACCTACTTTGTGTGTGACTTGTATAACCTGATATATATCTTGTAGATACGATTTTAAGAGACTCGCAACTATTCCCATGATAAGTTTCCAGTTTACCAAACAGCAGCTTATGAAACACTGTCAGATGCACATGACAGATCTGGGAACAGATGTGCCACCCTTTCTCATCTAATTTCATTAATATGGTATGCACTAGATTTCATATGTCACATGATTGTGAGAAGCCTTTCATAAAACCATGTTGGATTTCTCATAACACTTTTACTTTGACAAGAAAATTTTCTAACCTCAGTATGGTAATTTTTCCTGACAATTTACTTGAAATTGGAATTAAAATGATCTTCAGTAGTTTTTGTCTTTGTTGGTACTAAAGTCAGCAGAGGACTGTTCAAGCTGGTGGAGGCCATGTAATGCTGTAGGCCGTGTGGTGTTGGAGTGATGTGGGATTCCTGGTACGTCTAGATATGACTCTGACAGGTGACATGTACATAAACATCCTGTCTGATCACCTGTGTCCATTCGTGTCCATTGTGCATTCCAATGGCCAGCAGGAAAATGTGACACCTCACATGCCCGGAATTGCTACAGAGCATCTGCAGAAACACTCTTCTGATTTAAAAAACTTCTGCTGGCCACCAAACACCCAGACATGAACATTATAGAGCATATCTGGGATGTTTCGCAACATGCTGTTCAGAAGAGATCTCTACCCCTCGTACTCTTACGGATTTATGGACAGCTCTGCAGGATTCATGGTGTCAATTCCCTCCAGCACTACTTCCGACATTAGTTGAGTCCATGCCACATTATGTTGCAGCACTTCTGCATGCCCATGGGGGCCCTACAACGTTTTAGGCAAGTGTGCCAGTTTCTTTGGCTCTTCAGGGTATATACCGATTTTTCTATCTAATAAGGAGTTCAGTAATCATCAGAACCAGACATCACAATAAACTACCTAAATTAATAAAATGGGTATTAAGAGTATTACTGATAATATAAAGATCTAAACAAGGGGTGGACAATCTTTTGTGATCCATGAGCCTGATGTGCATACTTACTTAATCTTGTGGACCTCCTCCGCATGTGACATGACAGCAGCACTCGTAGTCAAAACTATAGGATCGATGACATTAACGTTTATGAGGTAACACACCATTACGAATGGCACTCTTTCTGCAACCTACCACACCAACAAATTATGCCTC
Source organism: Schistocerca piceifrons (assembly GCF_021461385.2). Taxonomy (NCBI): domain Eukaryota; kingdom Metazoa; phylum Arthropoda; class Insecta; order Orthoptera; family Acrididae; genus Schistocerca; species Schistocerca piceifrons. The sequence continues at coordinate 394,782,935 of NC_060149.1, forward strand.
TAGACACGCTTTTTTGAGAATACATTCATTTTATATTAGCCAGGAAAATAGTAAAATTGATACTCCTGAGAAGACAGCAAAAACCTGTGAAATAGGGAGACATCTTGTAAATCTAACATGGTGGATGCTATGAATTCAGCAAAGAGCCAATAGGAGTGGCTTGATAGCAGTGCCCCTACCAAATGGAAATGAAAACACAGTTTTGTGGCGTTCATACTTTTTAATTTAAAATAAAAAACCTCCAAAGAAGAATATGACAAGTGTGGACTGAAGGTAAATTTGCAAAAGACTGAATACCTATGCAGTGGAGAAAATGTTGGAAACATAATGGTAGAGGCCCAGGATATCAAGGCATGAAAAAAATTTAAATATTTGGGTAGCATCCTATCGGAAGACGGAACAAGTAATTAGGAAATACAGCAGTCTGAAAGCTAAACCCTCTGTTATGGTATAAGATAAGTCTGAAAGTAATGAATATGCTCTGTAGAAGTATTCTAGAGTCTGTAACAAACTATGGATGTGAGTGCTGGGGGCCTACTGTAAAAAATAAACTGAAAGTTATATATATGGACTATCTCAGAAGATTGTGTAGAACATCTTGGTGAGACCCATAAGAACAACAACAATTAGGAAAATGATGCAGACTCAATAGAGTATCATGAACAGAATAAAAGAATTTCCTGTATGCACATACAATGTGACTGACAGATGGCCAAATAAAATCTTGATGTATAATCCTCAGGGAAGAAGGAGAATAGGAAGGTTGCAGGTTGCCTTATTAGATGGCATAAAGGAGGCCATTGGGAAAAAGAGAAATAAGAGACAGGAAAGTGTGGGGAGGTAGAAAGCAATGCCGACAGGTATGTGGGATGTAGTGACAGCTGTAGGAGCCCCACGGGGAGGGGTTGGTTATATTCCTTCACAACAGATAGTGATTCACTACATGACAAGAAACAGGTTTATCTTTGTACATGATAAAGAAATAATCCTCTGTCCATTTGTCTTGGAACTAGAAACATTCAGCATGTTTTTCTCTTTTCTTAGTGCCAGACATTTTGGAAATAAACTCAGGTAACATGCACAGAAACACTTCCGCAAAATTTACAAACAACTAGCACAGAACTTTTCATGTGAACTGATGACAAATAACTAGTTTGTTTGCCAAGTTATGGCCTCTGCTGCTGCTGTTCATATCCGCACATTTTTCATGGCAATTTTCATGCCATTGTTGCCTACTGCCAATGTTTGTGATCTGTCAGTGTGTAGCACAGATGTCGGCAGTAAGCAGTAAATAACATGTTTGTTGTTAGCACTGATCCAGAGGCATAAATACTCGAGCTATTTCTGCCACTTTGCACGCATACATTAGCCATAACTTTGCATTCAGGCTCGAATTGTTTCTCTGTGTTGTTCAAATCCAGCGGCAAAGAAATGTCACTGCACTTGGATGGAGTAAGAAAAACTTTCACTGGTCTAACTCATGAGGCACAAACCCAAGGCGAGCCAAGTGTCAGTAAAAATATCTGAAAATGCATTCTGGGTGGAGTACAATGTGAGCATTGCATTCTGTAAGCCATGAATACCTTCCACGAGCTGAATTGAGACCAGTTCTGGGCAGGATCCAGCCCATAGGCCACTGTTTGCCCAACTGTGTTCTAAACCATTCATGGTATCACTTCTCAGGTGGATATTGCTAATGCTAGGCTTTGGTTTACTGCTAAGTCTCTCATTTACAGTTCCATACTGATTTGCTAATGTTATTTCAGATTTCAATTTTTTTGTACAATTACTTGGTGTATACATTTAAGGCTTCTTTATAGACTTTTGACAAGATTGATAGTTATCTCTAGGTAACATCTGTGGGAACTCTTTATATATTTTCCAAGTAATAAATGTTTTCTCCTTCAGCTGTTTCACTTCAGAATGCGATGTTACACAGTTTCATGCATTTTTCTTTTTGTATGTGATCAGACATCTTTTTTCTTTTTCCTGGCTTTTATCCCATATCTTCACAGGATGAAAATGCTAATCATTCAATTTGGCAATGGTAGATGGTGACTAGTTGCCCTTGCTGTTGCCACCTCTTTGAAAAATCAATTGGGATGCTTAGTTTTGTAAATGGTGGTAGTTGTCATGAAGCAGCCCATGAAACATCACTAAATGCCTCCTCTTAAAACTACTGAGGACAGATAGTTTGGATGTTTATTTTTGATGGAAATATATTTTATCTAATGGCAACGGATAGACCTGTCCTCTTTGAAGATGTCCATGTTGCAACCAATATAAGTTCCCTCGAGGCAGTTGTAGCAACATTGACCACAAATTACAAATGGCAACTACATTAATCAGAAAGATTTACGTGTTTAGTAAACTAAATAGAAGCAATAGTGCCTTATCCCAATGAGGAACTTGAAACATTTAACTCTATACAGGAACATGTAGTGTAACTGTGGCCAAAAAGTTTAGAAGGATAGTTGATGAAGCACTGGATATCCACATACCTAGTAGAACACCTTGTGATGGGAGGGACCTCCCATTCTGTAATTTTTTTTTTTTTTTTTTTTGCTGCATTTGGAGTACTAGGGCTCATCATCTAATAAGTTTTGTGCAGGCTGTAGTCTTCCATTCAGTCTTCTCAGCTAGGACCAACTGCCCTCATCACATAGCTCTTGTGCCCTGCAGCTGAGGCTATGGGCGCCAGTGCCCGTGCAGCACCACATGGAGGTGGGGCCTCGTGGAGATCATTTGACCTCTTTCTTTGTGTAAATGGCAGCTGGATTATACTTATAAAATGGTTATATATCATACTGTAAATAGGAAATTATCAAATAAATGATGTAAGAAGAGCAATGAAAGAAGATAGGATAGATTACGTAGTTGTGGCCCTTCACCTGCGCTGCCCAGGGAAGAGGTCTCAGAAAGTGACATTGAGCCCAACATCCCTGCGCAGTTCCTCCCAACGTTACTTACTAAGGTATGTTGATATGATAGTCTACTTAATTCTATGTTAGTGTTTTACAGCTTTATTGTGGCACGCGGTACAATAACCAGCCACACTAGGTTATACATTCTACATCATATGTGTGCGCTATGCATTGTGTCCCTTCATGTGTTTCATCATGTGTTTACTTTCATTCTAACTTACACTATCTGTTAAAAAAAATCTGTGTTACTGTAGTAACAGTTTTAACATGGTGCCTGGTACAACAACTGACCACAGTTATATAACATCTCTTGGTTTGATCTATGTTTAATGTTCCTGTAATAAAACAACTAAATGTTCTCTCTCATGTCTTATGTGCTCTGTGTCAGTGTTGGAGGAGTCTGTAGTACTGGAGTCCTCATCTGAACTAACCCAGTGATCACTCTGATGTCTACTATGATGCCTACAAGGAGTTTGTTTGTAGATGGTGTGTTCAGTCTTGAAGATGTGGTCTGTTAGTTCATTCAGTTGTCCCCATTTGTGTTAATCCCTGTGTGTGTGTGTGTGTGTGTGTGTGTGTGTGTGTGTGTGTGTGTGTGTGTGTGTGTGTGTGTGTGTGTGTGTTATGATTCCTTTACTGTTCCACTGTATGTGTCAGTACTGCTCACGGTACAGCACAATGTATTCAGAGGATCCCCATTCACAACATTTGTAGTTGCCATATGCAGAAGATGAGAAGCACTGTAGCTGCATTGTATATGGCTGTGCTCTGTCAGGAAGTAATCTGTGCTGAGGCCATGATTCGCATGACTCACCCGTAATCATACCCTAATGTCCAGAAAAAAGTAGTACACCCTACTGCCTTTGTCACTTTGGGCCCTCTCCCATTGCCAGACATCCAACCACCAAGTGTTTAGTTGATGATTGTGTTTGATGTCGGTGCCTGTTATTTCCTTGATGTTATCATGTCTTTCCCTCTTAAGCCAGCAGCATGCGGCCCAACATCTGATCATTATGTTGTTCCGGAAGATATGCAGCACTGCACATAGACCTCTATTTAGGTTGTGCAGGAGGCACCCAACCGCCTCAGGAGCACACTCTTTTGTCTACACCTCACTGCTATCCTGTTGGCCACTAGAGCAAGCCTATGTGCCCATGTACTTGCTGTGAAGCTCACCACCAGTTCATAGAGTGAGCAGTGATATGCTCTGATGTGTGTGATAAGTAGTCTGTATCATCTAGTGTTCATGCGTGCGAATTTGTATGGTATTTTGTCTGCTTTACCAGTAGTTATGCGTATGAGTTAGGTGAAACTGTGTTTTTCATCAGTGTGTACTCCCAGGTATTGTGTGGTTGTTTCACTTTTAAAGCTCATGTTCTGTATTTTGATCTATGGGTGCCACTGTAATGTACCCTTCAGTAATATGTATACTGAGTTGTGTGCTGTGATTATTAGTTTGTCTGTGTTGCTCTAATATTATATAGTATTTAAGATACCACTGGCTTTGCTCTCCAGTGATGACTGATTGTCTGCAAAAACCACTACTAACATGTCATTGGCGTATGTCACAACCCTGTCAAGAGTGCGATTGCTCATCTATGAGATGCAAGGGGGGTTCAATTGTGATGTCTCAAAAGATGGGCCCATAAATTAAGCCTTGGGGGCATCTCTTTGTGAGCTTTTTGAATACTTTCAGGTCTCCCACCTTCCATTCTATGGCTGTGTTTTTGCAATATAAAGGAAAGTCTTGTAGAGGAATGTGAGTACTTTAAGTTCGTAGTGTTGAGCTAATGACACAGACCACCAAGGATTATCAAAGGTGCCTGCAATGTTGATTAAGATATCAAAAGCACACTTGACTACACCCTATGATATTAAAGACTGTATTTACTGCATCATCTATAGATTTTCCTTCTCTGAACCCATCTGATGTGGGGCTAAGGCTGTAGAGTTCTCTATGTTTCTCAAAGTGGTTACATGAGCTGTCCCTCCACCTTACCTAGGGAGTTGATGAGGCATATAGGGCTGTAGGACTTGGGTTCTGATGGGTCTTTGTCAGCAAATTTTTTGACAGTAACAGTATTGGCGGTTTTTTATGATTAAGGCACCCTACTTAGCCACAGAGCATCATCTAATAGGTCTGTCAGGTAAGATGTTATTAATGGTGCTGCCTGTTGTAATGCTTCTAGGTGGATGTTGTCTGGCCTGGGAATCAATATAAAGGAACTTCTATAGAAACAGATTACTGCATAGTAGGTGCGAAACAAAACATAGTGCTATACATGTAGAGAGAGAGAGAGAGAGAGAGAGAGAGAGAGATGCTGAGTGAAATGTATTTGATCATCAGACTGGCAGTGTGTCGAGCATGCAGTCACCACCATAGCAGACTCTTATCAAAAGACCTCTTACAAAAGTGGCAATGAAATTAGTGTCCATATTCTTGTGAATTATGCAGAAGTTGAAATCAAGAGTAGCAAAGCAAAACATGAATTTTGTTATCAAATGTTCCTTTAAACAAGAAAATCCTGGATTTTTACCCAGTTTAATTCTTGCACCTCTATAAAGATAAGTAATATACCTGGCTAACGCTGCTGGACAGAACAGGTAATTAGGATTGTGGAAAGGGCCAAATAAGGTTGGGGTCAGTTTCACCTTCTGATTGTAATTTAATAACACTTTTACAAACAAAGCGGCACATAGCTGGACCTTTACCAAATGCAACTCTTTCACGGCTGAAGGCCTCCAAACAAGAAATCCTAACAAATCAACAAGATAAAAATCCAATTAAGATAGCAATAAAATAATTAAAAAAACATCACAGCAAGGTAGATAGAACAAACATGTGGAAGGTGCAATACCAATGGCTGAAGGCCACAATTAAGTTTCAAAATTTTAAAATATATTACCATAATCTTTTAAAGGCAGAAGGCCACAATGTTTAAGCTTGAAAGATAAATTTAAGAATTGAAAAAAGAAAAACAACCATAAACCTAAAATTTTAAGTAGCTGAAAACAGATAATTAAACCTCCAGGGAGGTCGGTCTGCCCTTGTTCACTTTGGTGAGACAGGTGGTGAGCCCAACTACACTTGATCCATTATAATTATCCGGACTGTTATGCCGTGGTCGGTTGATGAATTCTGTGTCAATTCCCAACGTTTCGTCTCTGACTGCGGGAGACATCTTCAAGGGGGTCCATAGCTACGTTGGGAATTGACACAGAATTCATCAACCGACCACGGCATAACAGCCCGGATAATTATAATGGACATGATATTTCTGGCCATGAAAGTCTACATTTTAGTATCAGACGTCTCTATGGGGAGGAGATGTCAAGAGAAGTGCAACACCTGAAAGGACTCCAGAAGAAGAGTGTGCAGCTTTTGTGTCCCTCACATTCCTGTCTCGTTGCAGAGCCGTCGGCGTTATACCGAAGTTTCTGAAGATAAAGCGACTATTCTATTCGGGAAAGGCACAATGCATTTTCAAATGGACTGAGGAGGCCTTACTATGAGAGTGCATTCAGCAGACCCGACGGGACTTGGCAAGCACAAACTGTAAGTTAATGTCTGTCCATATTACTATCAGTAATAAACTGTGCAGCGGTGACTGGGATAAAATTGATAGACTACTGCATGGTACCATGGGGAAGCGTATGTTGACAACGTCTAGTAGACAGAAGAAGAAGTTTAATAATTTGCTGCCTAATCGGACTGTTCGGCATTTAGACGTTTCCCGGACCATTATCAATTTATCCAAACGTTCGTTATCTGACAATGAGACATCTGTGCTTGCCAAGGGAGGAAATTTTGCTGTTAGTCTGCGTTTTGTGCCAACGGAAGAAATTATAGCCAGTGTAGAATCAGGAATTCGCAGCGTGAATTCTGTAACAGCTGAAGAAAATCCGTATAGAAACAGTGAGAATATTAGCCAATGCAAAACCGCCGAAGAGTAATATAACTGTGGGTGAGAGAAGAGCTTTAAAACTCCTGAATGATGACGATAGTATTTTGATTCTCCCAGCTGACAAAGGAAGCGCAACGATGGTTATGGATGTGGCCGACTATCAGAGTAAAATTACTGATCTAGTGGATCCGCAAGCATATAGGAAGCTGAATAAGAACCCCACTAACAACGTTCTCAGAACGGTGTCGCGGTTAATAAAAAAGTCCTCCATTGAAGAGAGTGTACAGAAAGGTCTCTGCAATTCGGTTGCGCTACCACCGAGGCTTTATGTATTGCCCAAAATTCATAAAGAAAATGTGCCGTTAAGACCGATAATAAGTGCCATTGGTTCGCCCTACTCGTTAGCCATGTTTTTGACTACGCTGTTAAAACCACATGTGGGCCGTTCGGGCTCTTATATAAATAATTCGACACATTTCAGCAGCAGATTGAATGGCATAGTGGTCCAGCCAGAGGACATATTGGTCATCTTCGATGTGGTATCGCTGTTTACCATGGTTTCACTTATGATGTATTGGAACAGCCAGATCGAATTTTTCCTGCCGATATTTCGGAACTGTTTAAGTGTTGTTTGACGACCATATACTTAAAGTGGAATGAACAGTTTTACGAGCAAACGGATGGCGTGGCTATGGGAAGCCCCCAAAGTCCCGTAATTGCAAACTTCTTTATGGAGAAATTCGAAGAACAGGCCAGCAAAAAACCAAATGTATGGTTCCGATACGTGGATGACACGTTTGTGCTGTGGAGACATGGCAGGGAGGAACTAAGCCAGTTCCACGAACATCTGAATAGTATAAACTCGAGAATTCAGTTTAGCCGCCCGCAGTGGTCTCGCGGTTAAGGCACTCAGTCTGGAACCGCGCGACTGCTACGGTCGCAGGTTCGAATCCTGCCTCGGCCATGGATGTGTGTGATGTCCTTAGGTTAGTTAGGTTTAAGTAGTTCTAAGTTCTGGGGGACTGATGACCACTGATGTTAAGTCCCATAGTGCTCAGAGCCAGAATTCAGTTTACAGTGGAGGAGGAGGTCAACGGCAAATTACATTTCCTCGATGTGCTTGTTTTTAGAAACGAAAATGGTAGTTCGGGCCACTCAGTATACCGCAAACCCATGCACACGGACCATTATTTGCACCGGGATTCGAACCACCACCCAGAACAGAAGCGGAGTGTTATCAAGACGTTAGCGGACAGAGCTAGAAATATTTGTGAACCTGAGTTGCTCGATGCTGAGATGGAACATCTCCACAATGCACTAATGAAAAACGGATATTCATCCACCGAAATAAAATTTGCGTTGAGGAAGCCACGCAGAAATCATAGTGACGTACAGGCTACTGCAAAATCTAAGGTTTTCCTGCCGTTTGTTAAAAATGTAACGGAAAGAATAGGGAGGATCTTGACGAAGCGGAATATTACCGCAATTTACAAGCCCACCAGGAAGATACAGGAATACCTTAAGCCTGCCAAGGACGCTCGCAAACCATTGGAGAAAGCTGGAGTGTATAGGATTCCATGCAGCTGTGGAGATGTTTATGTGGGTACCACTAAAAGAACTGTTTCTAAACGTTTGGAAGAGCACAAGGGAAATTGTAGAAGAGGAGAAACGGAACGATCAGCTGTTGCGGAGTATGCTTTCCAGCCAGGGAAACAATATTCGTTTCGAGGAGACGCAAGTACTAGCGGCCACAAGCGGATATTACGAAAGGCTCTACAGGGAGGCAATCGAAATTGCTAAACACCCTAATAATTTCAATCGAAAGGAGGAGGGCGTGAAATTAATCAGTATATGGATGCCGGTGTTAAAGAAGATGTGTACCACCCGTCCACCACTGGGTGATGGCAACGGCGATCGACGGCAGCAGACAGCGGCCAATTGCACTGAAGTTTCCGAAACACGTGACGCCACGCCGCGGCGCGGGAGCGCGCGGATACGGAATTTAGCGGCAGTCAGTAGTGAGCCAGTGGGCGTGTTGGACCTTCCATCGAGCTACGGACCCCCTTGAAGATGTCTCCCGCAGTCGGAGACGAAACGTTGGGAATTGACACAGAATTCATCAACCGACCACGGCATAACAGCCCGGATAATTATAATGGACATGATATTTACGGCCGTGAAAGTCTACATTTTAGTACACTTGATCCGTCGAAACCCAACCAGGGGGCAGCCACGGACTGACTGACATGACGAATTACTTCCCATCAATCGGTACACGAGAACTCAAAGAGAAAAGGTTACAAACATGATAATCCATACAATATTTATTGTTCCACGGATGAATAAATAAATAAATAATGGATTATGTATTAGCTGTCAAAATTACACACCATGTTGGACAGTGACAACACGTGAGGAAAGGACGCTGCCTAAAATTACATTAATAGCTAGGGCAGGTACTGGAACACTAACGGCCACTAGGCAGAAAATTCCGCTGGTACACTTGAATTTGAAACACAATAATTTAGTTAACTTCACCCAAAAGAACACTGCCCGAATTGTTGTCAGTGCCCAGAGCAGATAACCAGAACACTAACGGCCACAAGGCAGAAAATTCCACTGGTGCACTCAAATTGTAGTCAACCAAAATAGTTAATTGCACCGCATGGCAGCTAAATTTCAGCAGTAGAAACACTCGATGCTGCTCACAGGAAAACCTCCCCAACACCAAACCACCGAAACAAACCACCACTACATGAATGGACGTGGCTTGGGTAGTTGAAACCACTACTCAACTTTAACGTCCTGGGTCAGTGAACCACGAAGCTTGCAATGATCGGACAGCTCCACACACGCTCCGACACTGTGCAGGGACAGCCAGGGGACCCAGTAGACTGCACCGCACAGAGATAACTTCCCTCATCCGCAACAACCGACTGACTGCCTGCTGGTCCGTCCGTGACTGCTGCTCTGTTGCAACTCCACTGCTGGTCCGTCTCCCACTCACTTTCAGACACACGATGTCGGAAATACTGGCTCTGACCCAACCATGCACAGGAAACATGTCCACTGGCTAAACGACATCCCTGCACAAGGAAAGGACCTACACTGGTTTCATAAGATGGAAATTGAAGGGGGCCAGAAGCGCTCAGAGAACCAGTTACATGGTTCCCGATGAGATGGAGTACTGCCCTCAGAATGCCAAAAACATCTAAAATAGTCGTCAATGGAAATAACGGCAACTACACACACAACCTGACAAACACTTGCACGGGCACCTGAACGACACCCAACAGTCATTAAGCACACAAGAAGACAAATCGGGGGTCAAGGCACGCACACACACACACACACACACACACACACACAGAGCTGACTCGTGAACTATTGGTGAGCCAAAACACGTTGTCCAGTTGGACGACCGACCGACAATCCACCAAGACCATGGCCCGGCTCAAGTGACACGTGGCGTCTATGGTCGGCAAGCCATGTCGACACAGACCTCACTGATGCTCCAACCCGACTGCACTAGTGCCGCATTGCAACTCCCCGACTGGCATGTCCGGACTGCGCTCCAGACAAGTTGCAACTCACTAGCAGACCTGAACTTGGTATCTGAACACTCTCATGACAGACAACGACCGGGAAGTAATGGAAGTTGAACAGAGGTACTTCGAGAGGGGATATATCGATATGTGCTGCTAATGCCGCTCACGGTCAGGCAAAGCAGCAACTCAGTGACAGTAGTAATTTAAATTAGCATAGTGAGGTGGAAGTACATTAAAAACAGGGTGTAAAATACATGATGGCGGGAACATGAGCCATGCACGACTCAACCTCCCCCCCCTCAAACAAGAACCTGGAGGTGATATGCCAAAATAAACTAACTAGCAGCTCCTAAAAAGGCACAAGACAGTGGCCAAGAAAGGCCACAAGCAAAACACTTGGTCGGGCCCACTGCTGCACAGGAAACATGCCCACTGGCTACCCGACATCCTTGCCCCAAGAAGGGACCGACCTAAGTCTGGGAAGATGACCAATTCACAGCCATTGCTAAGCCAGCAACGAAAATAGCGAAATACCCGTTCGGACTTCAACAATGCAGAGGGAACATGCCCCAGGCAACCAGACATCCCTACACAGTAGAAGGCACCGAGCTAAACCTCACAAGATGACCAAAGTTGAAGGGACTATTCGAAGCTGACAACCAAAGAGCTACCACAATTCCAAGACCAGAAGGTAATGCTTGAACTTAACGGATTATCAGTGCCCGCACTCAATCCAGCTGACTGTCACCAGGTTGGGTTCCATCTAGAAGACAAATAGTGTCTTCATGGCCTTTAATAGCCTTAAAGGAAACCGAATTACTGTTCCTGTCTCTCTGACCACCGCTGACGTGACGTCAACTGGCTGTGGCATGGCCGTGCGTGAACGTGTTACCAATTCTGGAGCACTGCCCTCAGTCGGTTGGCGCCTTACTGCCAAGACATTAACAGGATGGTCTTCTTAGCAGGCCGATCCCTGGACACTATCTGACTGCCATCATCTTAACACCTGAAACTATAACAAGCCAAACAATACGATGCCCAGACACAATAGAAACAAGAGTGAAACTGACTGAACTAGGTTGTTAAGCATGAGCGTAACCACGCTCTGCTACCAGTGATATCCCCACCAAACCCACTGGGCAGAAGGTAATAGGATTGTGGAAAGGGCCAAATAGGTTGAGGTCAGTTTCGCCTTCTAATTGTAATTTATTCTCATTTAATAACCTTTACAACCAAAGCGGCACATAGCCGGACCGTTACCAAATGCAACTCTTTCATGGCTGAACGCCTCCAAACAACAAATCTTACCAATCAACAAGATAAAAATCCAATTAAGATAGCAATAAAATATTCTTTTTTTAAAAAAGCAAACATATGCAAAGTGCAGTACACATGGCTGTTGGCCACAATTAACTTTCAAAATCTTAGAATATATTACCATTGACTTTTAAAGGCAGAAGGCCAGAATGTTTAACAACAATAAATCTTACAAATCAACAAGATTAAAATTCAATTAAAGAGGCAAATCAAATAAATAAAGAAACGTATCACAGCTACGTGGAAAGCCTTAAGGTTAAGCAGATACAACATACATACACAATGTGCAATACCAATGGTTGCACGCCACAATTAAGTTTCAAAATTTTAAAATATATTACCATAATCTTTTAAAGGCAGAAGGCCATAATGTTTAAGCTTGAAAGATAAATTTATGAATTAATTTTGCAAAATTTTTAAGAATAACCATAAGTCTTAAATTTTAAGTAGCTGAAAACAGATAATTAAACACCGGTGGGATTCAGAAGTCTCCAGGGAGGTCGTCTGCCCTTGTTCACTTAGGCGAGACAGGTGGTGAGCCCAGCTGCACTTGATCCGTCGGAACCTAACCAGGAGACAATCACGGACGGACCGACACAATGACCTGCTTGCCACCAATCAGTACAAGAGAACTCAAACACAATAGGTTACACACTCAACTTTGATGTCGTGGGTCGGTGAACCATGAAGCTCGTAGCGATTGGACAGCTCCACACATGCTGCGAGACTGCGCAGATCCCGGCAGCTCACATAGCCGACTGCACCGCACGGAGATGTCCTCCCTGTCCTGCACCAACTGACCAACTGCCTGCTGATCCACCTGTGACTGCTGCTTTGTCGTGACCACACTGCTGGTGCATCTCCCACTCACTTCCAGACACCCAACGTCGGAAATACTGGTTCGGACCCAAGCATGCACAGAAAACGCCCACTGGCTAACCAACATCCCTACACCACGAAGCTCGCAGTGATTGGACAACTCCACACACGCTGCGAGACTGTGCAGGTCCCGACAGCTCACCCAGCCGACTGCACCACACAAGATGATAATTGAAAGGGCTCAGAAGCACTAAGAGAACCAGTTACACGTCACCCGTTGAGACGACCGACCTCTCAGAGCCAATACACCAACATTTAAAATAAATTGTATGTTGAAGTAACGCCAACCAAACACACAACTTGACAAACACTAGCACGAAGACGTGACTGATTCAACAGCAACTAAGCACGCACGAAGACAAATCGGGAGTTGACACACACACACACACACACACACACAAACACACACAAACACACACACACACAGATATATATATCGTGGCAAGGCTGTGATGCGTGGTGGCAATGGTCGCGTGTGTGTGTGTGTGTGTGTGTGTGTGTGTGTGTGTGTGTGTCATCACAGATAGCCAACCATGCGATGCTTGTTTACTGTGAGGCACGGGACAGAATGCACGTGGGGAGAGTTATGTTGTCCCGGTTGCCTCTTCGTCATATCATAGTTGTGAACCAGAAAGAGTGAAGGTGTCCAGCACGAGCCTCATAGAAGTCAATCGGAAAGACTCGTTTTCCGTCATTAGGCTGCCACGAACCTCTCGTGATGTAGTGATTTTTCCATCGTTAATGTGCCGAATGAAATACGTTTTGTAAATGAATACAGTGTTCTTCCTTATGTAACATATGACGAGTACTGTATGTAGTTTTGTAGTAATTAGCTCGTCTGTTTGTGCCGTAGAAACTATTTATTGTTTGTTGTGTCTTATCTTTCAGGTTCATAATCTGAATAATGGAGGATGTACACCCTTCGGCTAGCACTGTAATATGTAGCTGGGAGCCTGTGACAGATGATGGCAAGCGGGAAGTTACCGACGCTGTGTTTTGGTTTGTAAAAGTGTTGCAAGACAGATGCATCATCAATACACTAGCGGAACCAGGCAGTTCTGTTTTTCGGCGTTCCAGATTGATAGGAGCAACTATCGTCGAGCGATTTTTTGGAGCTGAACAAACGAAATGACTTTTGTTGATACTGAAGTACTAGACCATGAAGACGAAGCAGAAGGTGATTCAGTGGAAGATATCTCAACTAGTGGATCGCAAAATGGTCATAACACTTTGTAAATCTCCACGTCACTGGGAATATGAGCTTCATCTGTTCCCGATGAGTATTACGAACCGGTTACTGAACGATTGAACTATGGCGCTATATCCCTCTGAAGTAAAAGTAAAGGCTGTAGCGCTAGCCAGGAATCATCCAAACTGGAACTTACAAACACTGAAAAAGAATGGAGCAACAACAGCCCTGAAAAGGAAGGACTTGAAATTGTGGGAAAGTGATATAGTTAAAGGAGGGAGAAAATACGACAAATACCAGGCGATAAATAAGTGGACATACGACCGATTTGCCGAATCTCGTTGTCGTAACGAGAATGTAACAACTAGAACACCTCAGGAGTGGGCTGCAGGTGCAGTGCTTCAATATACGGCCAACAAGGATTCACGTTTGCTGCATCATTATCTTGGGCAAGAAATTTCAAATCGGAGTATAAAATTCGTCATTAAATACGTCTCTCTTAAGGAGGTACAAAATTTAGGAGATATACAGAAAATGGCGGCTCTTTTCAGCACGCAAACGGCTTCACTTATGACCGGTTTTAATCGTGATTACGTGATCAACACCGATCAAACAGGATGCGAGTATCGGGTGAACATTCGACGCACGTTATCGCATAAGGTAGAAAAAAATGGTCCAAATGGCTCTGAGCACTATGGGACTTAACATCTGTGGTCATCAGTCCCCTATAACTTAGAACTACTTAAACCTAACTAACCTAAGGACATCACACACATCCATGCCCGAGGCAGGATTCGAACCTGCGACCGTAGCAGTCGCGCAGTTCCCCCCCAGTGGGTCCACAACTCTTTTGTGGATACATGCGTAGCGAACATGGGACCCCGAGCTAATGTGGCCCTCCTTCCTTTCCGGGCTGCATACCCTCCCTTTCCGCATCCTTCCCCGTCCCCCATCTTCGCCCCCCCCCCTCACCTCTGGCTCTTTCCTTCCCTTTCTCCCCCTCTGGGAGTATGGTTTGTGCCTACATCCGGAGACGGACGCTTGTAAATGTACCGCATTCTTCGCCTTCCTTGCTTGTATGTCTTCATCCTTCCTTTGTCCTTCTCTTTTCCTTACCTCTTCTCTTTACCCTTTTCTCCGCTGCGGCGTTTGAGACCTCTCTTCTTTCCTTTCCCTTTCTCTTTCTTCCTCCCTGTGCGTGTCTGAAGGCCGACCCACGCACTTCCATGCGTAGCCGGTGACGGGGTAACGCGTAATTCCCCGCCCCGGGTAGACAGGTAGGACACGTACGTACCCCCTGGTAACGGCCAGGCCCAGGGAGGGATGATTACCCGAGCTGAGACCTTCCGAAAGTGCCGATTGGTCCCTCCGTCCGTTTGTCGGGAGGTGTGACCTGAGGTGTGAACAATCACCTAAGGCAGGAGTGCCCTCAGAGAGGGCCCCCACAAGGGAGGAGCGCGCCATCGGAGACGCCGGTAATCATGGGGGATTCTTCCGCAATGGTTTCCTCACCTTCCACTATGTCTGCTCACAAACGTAAGTTCACTGAGTCTCAGCCACAGTCAGTTCTTCCATTGTTGCCACAGTTCCTTGTTGTTTCTCGGTCTGACGAAGGTCACGACTTCTCCACGGTCAACCCTTTCATTATTCAGAAAGGTGTCGACGCAATTGCAGGTCCTGTAAAGTCTTGTTCCAGATTACG
The DNA here is from genome assembly GCF_021461385.2 of Schistocerca piceifrons. Classification (NCBI taxonomy): domain Eukaryota; kingdom Metazoa; phylum Arthropoda; class Insecta; order Orthoptera; family Acrididae; genus Schistocerca; species Schistocerca piceifrons. Next base: position 394,798,399 of record NC_060149.1, read on the forward strand.
GAATGGCACCCTGTTGTTAGAAACAGTCAGTGCCCTCCAGGCACAAAAATTGCTGCGTACCTCACTACTACACACCTTCCCTGTCCGGGTGGAACCGCACCGTACTTTAAATTCCTCGCGTGGAGTCATTTATACACGCTCCCTCGATGGATTGTCTGACGAGGAAATTCAGCGTTACCTGTCTGACCAGGGCGTAACGGCTGTTCATAGGGTTATGAAAAGGGTTGACACGAACATCATTCCAACCCGCACTGTCTTCTTGACATTTGACAAAGTTCAACTTCCATCGAAAATCAAAGCAGGCTATGAGATAATTTCCGTTCACCCTTACGTCCCAAACCCTACGTGTTGCTATCGGTGTCAGCGGTTCAATCACACCAGCCAGTCCTGTTCCAATCCGGCCAAATGTGTTATGTGTGGCAAGGATGCCCATAAGGGTGCTTGTCCACCTCCATCCCCTCGCTGCATCAACTGTATGGGTGACCACGCTGCTTAAGGCCCGTCCACACGCAACGATCTGTCTGCGCAAATGTCTGCGCACATCACATCTGCGCAGACAGATCGTTGCATGTGGACAGAAGATTTGCACCAACCTGTGGTGTGTGCAAACCTGGAAGTTGGAGTTGGAGGTTTGAGCGAAACCTCTCAAATCTGTGGGTTCAGACTACATCTGCGCAGACAAGTTGGAGCGTGTGGACAGGAGATCGCCGTAAATCTGGCGCGAAACAGCTGTTTGCTCAGTCTAGTGTTTTTATTTGTGCACGCAGGGCAGTAAAATGGCTGATACTCGTCAGTGTTCTCGAGAGTTTGTTAGTGAATTCATTGAAATATATAGAAACCACCCATGTTTGTGGAAGATTAAAAGTAAAGAATTTAGTGACCGTGACAAAAAGACAGCACCATACAATGCTGTAATTGAAAAATTGCGGGCAGTTGACGCCTCGGCAAACAGAGAAACAGTAATAAAAAAAATCGTTGCGAACTGTTTACCGAAAAGAGTTATCCAAAGTTCAGAAATCTAGAAGATTTGGTGTAGGAGTAGATCAAGTCTACCAGCCAACGTAATGGTATTTTGATCTGCTTGGCTTTCTTAAGCTTCGCACTGCAAATCTCGCAGTAAATTTATGTGAGAAAACTGCTTTCGCTTTAGCAGCCACTGTCTACACCATTTTGACCGCTTTCTCTGTTTCCTGCGGTTGGTCTGAAGGTTTTTGCAACACAAGTTGCGAACACAGACCACAACAGAACTTCCTCCATTTCTATATTTCAAAATAACTTAATTAAATTTTTGACGTTTACGGGGAGCGTAGTCGCTTGCCACTTATATTTCTTTTCAACACCGACAGATGGCGGGCGAGTAGTAGATTGGGGTTTGTGTCGTGTGAATACACCATATTTGCAGCGATCTTTTGCATGTACAGACATCTGCGCCGATGTCTGCGCAGACAGATCGTTGCGTCTGGACCGGCCTTTACTCTCGAGATTGTCCCGTTTTTAAGGACGAAAAGCTCATCCAGGAAATTAGAGTAAAGGTAAAGGTGTCGACCTTTGCTGCTCGAAAATTATTCGCCAGTCGACAGCCGACCGTGCCTCAGACAGGAAAATACAGCACTGTCCTTGCTTCTCCTCGGCCAACAAAGGAGTCGGCCACGCAGACTTGCGACCTCACCTTTAGTGCCACGGTCGTCAGATCGGCCAGCGCAAAGATCGCCCGTTCAACCTCACCACTTTCGCATGCCCACTCTCTGGCTCACCCTTCGTCGAGTTCTGCTAAATCTCGAGCCCAAAAGTCAGACACCAAGACTTCGAAAAAAGAGCATACTCGTGAAGAGTTTTTACGTACGGCAACTTCCCAACCATCATACTTCCAAGAAGGCTACAAAGAAACCCAATTCCTCTCCTTCTCCGCCAAGGCGTGTCCCATCTACAGCACCACCTGGCGGAAATCGCCCTCGGCCGTCTTGTGTGTCGCCGAGGCGCACTGCTGGCGGCCGATCAACCGGTCGATCACTGGTGGCAGGAGCTGCTCCTGACCAACCTATGGATCAGGATCTTCTGCCTTCGGCTGAATGCCATTCCATGCTGTCGGTCGCAAGCTCAGAGCAGTCGTTGAGTTGACAGCGACCTTGGTCACATTCCTCCATTTTCTGTTCACCCTATGTCCATTATCCACTGGAATATCCGCGGTATTCGAGCCAATCGGGATGAATTGTCGATCCTCTTACGATCCTACTCGCCGGTCGTCTTCTGTCTTCAGGAAACAAAGCTGCGTCCCCATGACCGCTTAGTTCTCCCTCATTTTCAGTCTGTCCGATATGATCTCCCCTCTGTTGAAGGCACTCCAGCACATGGAGGACTCATGATTCTTCTCCATGATACTCTCCATTATCACCCAATCCATTTAAACACTTCCTTCCAAGCTGTCGCCGTCCGTCTTTCCCTTTCCGGATACATGTTCTCTCTTTCTGCTGTATACATTCCATCATCCACACCAATGGCACGAGCTGATCTCCTTCATCTTCTTGGTCAGCTTCCACCCCCATATTTGCTGGTTGGGGACTTCAATGCCCACCACCCACTTTGGGGATCTCCACATCCTTGTCCACGTGGCTCACTATTGCTAGACGTCTTCCACCAAGCAGATCTAGTTTGCCTCAACACTGGGGTCCTTACATTATTGTCTGCCTCCACGACACTTTTATCTCATTTGGACCTTGCGGTCGGTACTGTTCCGCTAGCTCGGCGCTTCGAATGGTTCGCCCTTGATGATACACACTCGAGTGACCACTTTCCATGTGTCCTTAGACTGCAGCCTCAACTGCCCTACATGCGCCCGCGATGCTGGAAGTTTGCCCAAGCCGATTGGACACTTTTTTCGTCTCTAGCGACATTCAATGACCGTCACTTTCCCAGCGTCGACGATGAGGTCACACATATTACCGACGTTATTCTTACAGCTGCGGAACATTCAATACCACGCACCTCCGAATTGCCCCGGCGCCCCCCAGTTCCATGGTGGAACGAGGCATGCCGTGATTCAATACGTGAGCGGCGACGTGCTCTCCGCGTTTTCCACCACCATCCTACTTTGGCCAACTGTATCCGCTATAAGCAGTTCCGAGCGCGATGCCGTCGTGTCATCCGCGATAGCAAGAAGGCAAGCTGGAAATTCTTTATTAGCTCATTTAACACCTTCACTCCCTCCTCGGAAGTTTGGAGTCGGCTTCGACGGTTCTCAGGCGCGCCTAGTTTCTCCCCGGTCTCTGGGCTCACTGTCGCGCATGACACATTAGTGGACCCCGTCGCAATTTCTAACTCGTTGGGTCAGCACTTTGCTGAGATTTCGATCTCTTCAAATTACCCTCCAGCGTTTCTCCCAAAGAAACGTGCAGCGGAAGTGCGACCTCTTGCTTTCTCCTCTCAAAATCGCGAAAGCTACAATACTGTTTTCTCCTTGCGGGAACTCCAACATGCACTCTCTTCTTCTCGCTTCTCCGCCCCAGGACCGGATGGTATCCACGTCCAAATGTTGCTGCATTTATCAACCCATAGTCTGCGTTACCTCCTTCGCCTTTATAATCGAATTTGGACCGACAGTACTTTTCCCAGACGATGGCGGGAAGCTATCGTCGTTCCTGTTCCGAAACCTGGAAAGGACAAACATCTCCCCTCTAGCTATCGCCCCATTTCTCTCACGAGTAGTGTCTGTAAGGTTTTGGAGCGTATGGTGAATTACCGTTTAGCGTGGTGGCTGGAATCCCGCAGACTTTTAACACCTGCCCAATGCGGATTCCGAAAGCATCGTTCTGCAGTTGACCATCTTGTTGCTCTCTCCACTTATATCATGATCAACTTTCTCCGGAAACGCCAAACAGTAGCAAAATTTTTTGATCTGGAGAGGGCATACGATACCTGTTGGAGGACAGGCATCCTCCGCACACTGTTCTCTTGGGGCTTTCGAGGTCGGCTGCCCCTTTTTCTTCGCGAATTTATGGCAGAGCGCACATTTAGGGTGCGGGTGAACACTACTCTCTCTGTGTTAATTTTTGGCGACGTAAGGAGTTTCTTCCGCCCTCCTTACATCTAGGTCCTGTCAACCTTCCGTTTTCAAACGTCGCTAAATTCTTGGGTCTTATGTTTGACAGAAAACTGTGCTGGTCCTCCCACGTTTCCTATCTTTCGGCTCGCTGTCTGCGATCCCTCAACACCCTCCGTGTCCTGAATGGTACCTCCTGGGGAGCGGACTGAGTGGTCCTTCTCCGCCACTATCGCGCCTTAGTGCGCTCGAAATTGGACTATGGAAGCATAGTCTACTCCTCTGCTCGGCCGTCTATTCTTCGGCGTCTCGAGTAGTGTCTGTAAGGTTTTGGAGCGTATGGTGAATTACCGTTTAGCGTGGTGGCTGGAATCCCGCAGACTTTTAACACCTTACGTTTAGTGTCTGGAGCTTTTTACACCAGCCCTGTGGAAAGCCTTTATGCTGAGACTGCTGAACCTCCGCTGTCCAATCGGCGAGCAGTCCTTCTGAGTCGTTATGCTAGCCATCTGTCTTCCATGCCTGCTAATCCAGCCCATGACATTTTTTTCGACGCCTCCCTTGATGTAGGGTATGCAGGCCGCCCCTCCTCCCTACTACCACCGGGAGTCCGCTTCCGACAACTGCCCCATTCTCTTTCCTTCCGCCTGCCTAAAACCTTCTTGACAACTTGGGGTACACCTTGGCTCCGTCCCCGGATCTGCCTGCTCCGTGACCTTTGTCGATTTCCCAAGGATGGTACCCCTTCACTTGTTTATCGTCAGGCATTTGCTGCTCTATGTGCACAAATGACGGACGCTACATTTATTTACACTGACGGCTCGAAAACATCGTTAGGTGTAGGGAGTGCCTATATTGTTGGCGACACCCCGAACCACTTTCGGCTTCCCGACCAGTGTTCGGTTTATACTGCGGAGCTTTACGCTGTTCTCCAGGCTGTCCACTACATCCGGATACAGTACGTTATCTGCTCAGATTCTCTCAGCTCTCTCCTCAGTCTCCAAGCTCTGTATCCTGTGCACCCTCTGGTCCACCGGATTCAGGACTGTCTGCGCTTGCTCCACCTGGGGGGCGTCTCGGTGGCGTTCCTCTGGCTCCCGGGACACGTTGGTATCTGTGGAAATGAGGCGGCCGATATTGCAGCCAAGGCTGCAGTCTCTCTTCCTCGGCCAGCTATTCAATCGATTCCCTTCACCGATCTACGGAGCGTTCTGTGTCGACGTGTTGTTCATTTATGGCACACGCATTGGTCGACACTTACCCATAATAAATCGCGGGACATGAAAGCTCTTCCTTGTGCTTGGACCTCCTCCTCCCGAACGCGTCGTCGGGAGGAGGTAATTTTAACTCGACTCCGGATAGGGCACTGTCTTTTTAGCCATCGACATCTTTTAAGCGGCGATCCTCCCCCACTCTGTCCCCACTACTCTCAGCTGTGGATGGTAAGACACCTTTTAATTGAGTGCCCCAGTTTTAATCCATTACGCTCCCGTCTACAGCTATCGCCTGATATATCGTCAATTGTAGCAGATGACACGCGCTCAGCCGACCGCGTTCTCAAGTTTATTAGTGCCAGTGAAATGACGTCAGTCATTTGAAGCTTTTTTTGGGGACAACCAACCCCTTTCTGTAGTGGATTTTTAAGCCTTCCTTCTGCTTTTAGTTTCTCCAATTTTATGACTTTCGTTCCCATTGCTGCTGGTTTTCAATTTCGGTTTTTTACTGTTTCCTAAGTCACGGACCGGGCGCTAATGACCATAGAAGTTTTGCGCCCTAAAAACCAAAACAAAAAAAAACAAAAAAGTCGCGCGTTCCGGACTGAGCGTCTAGAACCGCTAGACCACCGCGGCCGGCATAAGGTAGAAAAACGAACCCTTGTCGCAGTTGGTAGTAAAAACAAACACATTCGTACACGGCGCAATATGCCATCACAGCCTTTGGAAAAGCGTTGCCTAAGGTTTTCCTGTGTTTACAAGAAAACAATGTTACATTTGGTCCTCGGGTTATAGAAGAGGTCAATCGATTAACCGACTCGTTGAAAAATGACATTATCTGCTCCAAATCCGGGAAAATGACGAATGTGATTTACAGAACATTTCTTGAGAATGTTTTAAAACTATACGTTTCTGATAACAAGTTTTGTCTAATATTGGATTCCTGGAGTGGAAAAATTAATACTACAGTATATGACACAATGTTTATACATGGCGAGGGTCAGCCGACATGCACAGTAAAAGTAATACCGCCAAACTGTACACCTGTGTGCCAGCCGTGCGATGTTTATTTCTGTCGCCAGGTTAAAAACTTTATTTCCAGGCTTCAGAATTCCATTGTGATTCTGGAAACCCAGCGGGAATTGCACAACCGCACGGATGCAATAACTATTCACAGTATAATTCATAGCCTACTTTCAGCACCGATTTTTCAGGCAATGATATCGTATGCGTGGTACACATCAAAATTAATCCCCGTAAAGGGCATATTTTTAAATGTAAACCAAGTTTATTTTCCGCCGACTCATCGGAAGGAACAGTGTAGCTGTCGAAAGATTGCATTCATTAGATGTTCTTGGTGCCATGAGTATATTTGTTTCGAAAGTTCATATGACAAGTACCATCCATCTAGTTGTTTGAAGAAAATTGAGGACACGTAACAGTGACTGGAAGAGCCATTGTAAAGTGACCTGGAGTAACATTTTAGTTGTTTACTATACCAAGAGGTTTGAGAAATTTATTTTCCTACCTTATTATTATCATTCCTTATTGATTTACTTACCTTATTAACCCTTCTATCCCTATCAATTGAGATATGGAAAAATGCAAACAAAGAGAAGATCATTCGCTAGGTTTCTTCTAGATTGGAACCCGGGTCCTCCGATTCCCAGTCAGTTACCTCGGCCGCCGTGCTATTGGTGCTGTCGGTGAGAAATGTTTAACATGTAGGTACAGATTCAGTTATAAAAGTTTCTTACTTTGATTTCTGGAAAAGTATGCGTTTTTGGACCCCATACCTGATGATGAAAAATGCTCTATTTACAATTATCTATCGACCCCGCCAATTTTGAGTCGAATGCTCGTCATAACTTTTAGGGATGATTTTCTCAAAAACACGGGGGGTGTTAACCCAAAATAACTTTGAGTCCTTCGTTTTAGCTTGTACACAAGCGACCTGTCAAATTTGAGCTGAATCGGTTGGGCGAGTCTGAGGCCTTCCCATTGTGAGAGGTCAGTTGTCTCATTGGGTGATGTGTAACTGGTTCTCTGAGTGCTTGTGGGCCCCTTTAATTACCATCTCGAGGAACTTAGCTCAGTCTCTTCCCGGGGCAGGGATGTTGGGTAGCCAGTGGGCGGGTTTCCTCTGCATGGTTGTGTCAGAGGCAGTATTTCCTCCATTGAGTGTCTGGAAGTGCGTGGGAGACGCACCAGCAGTGCAGTCGGGACAGAGCAGCAGTCGGTTGTTGTGGACCTGGAACGATATCTCCGTGGGGTGCAGTCGCTGGGTCCGCTGCCGGTCCCTTCTCAGTGTCAGAGCATGTGTGGAGCTGTCCGATTACTACGAGCTTCGTGGTTCACCGACCCAAGACGTCAAGGTTGAGTGGTGCCTCGTCCATTCATTTTGTGGTTCGTTAGGTGGTTCGCTATTGTGGAGGTTTTCCTGTGAGCAACACCGAGTGCTTGTACATATTTGATTACGGATAATTACGTCTGTAACATTTTGTGTTTGAGTTCTCATGTACCGATTGGTGGCAAGCGAGTTGTTGTCGGTCGGTCCGTGGCTGTCCCCTGGTTGGGTTCCGACAGATCAAGTGTAGTTGGGCTCACCACCTGTCTCGCCTAAGTTAATGAGGGCAGACCGATCTCCCTGGAGGCTTCTGAGTGCCACTGGTGTGTAATTATCTGTTTTCAGCTACTTAAAATTTTGGGCTTATGGTTGCGTTTCCTTTTTCTTAAAAATTTTGCAAAATTAATTCTCTAATTTGTCTTTCAAGCTTAAACATTGCGGCCTTCTGCCTTTAAAAGATTATGGTAATATATTCTAAAATTATGAAATTTAATTGTGGCCTTCAGCCATTTGTATTGCACCTTGCATATGTTTGTTTGATCTACCTTGCTGTGATTTTTTAAAAATTATTTTATCGCTATCTTAATTGGAGTTTATGTTGTTGATTTTTTAAAATTTCTTGTTTGGATCCCTTCAGCCGTGAAAGTTGCATTCAGTAAAGGTCCGGCTATGTGCTGCTTTCGTTGTAAAGGTTATAAAATTACAATTAGAAGGCGAAACTGACCTCATTCTATTTGGCCTTTTCCACAATCCTATTACCTGTTCTGCCCAGTGAGTTTAGTGGACATTTCAGATATTAGTGTCAGTGGTACTGAGAGACAGATAAATCAGTAAGACTGTCAGATTCTATATGGAATTTTCAGCTGAGTTAGCCCCTCATATAACCATAGTACACCATTGGCCCTTCAAATAAAAAAGTAGTTGGAAGAAAGGATAGGTCACACCTGTCTATGAGAAGATAAGTAGAAGTTATCCACAAAACTGCCATCAAATATCCTTGATGTCCATCTGTTACAGAACCTTATAACATATTCTAAATTCAAATACAATGTAGCTGAAACACAATCGTCTCTTGCAATCAAGCCAGCATGGAATTTTAAACTAATGGCCATGTGAAACCAGTTCATGCTTTTCTCACATGACAGGTCATAGCCATGGGCTAAGGCAGTCAGGCAGATGTAGTACTTATTGACATTCTGAAAACAGCACCTGGCAGATTTCAGTTCATTGTTAGGATGCTAGAAAAATATAATCACTCTATGAAGAAGATAATTTAAAAAACAGTCATGCAACCCACCCTAGAATACTGCTCGAGTGTGCACAACTCTTACGAAGCAAGACTAACAAGGGATAGTGAATGTTTACAAAGAAGGGCAGCACAATTGATCACAGGTTTGTTTGACCCATTTGATAGCATCATGGAGACTCTGAAAAAATTGAACTGGCTGACGCTAGATAATAAATGCAAACTGTCCTACAAGAGCCTACTTAAAAAGTTTCGAGACCAGTTTTAAGTGAGGAATCTTGACTATACTACAACCCCCTACATGTCATATGTGGTATCTAGGCTTCAGTACATAGCTGAGTACATTTACTAAGAAGTAAGGTGCCACCAGATATGAAAGATAGGATTTTCTCTTAAGAGAACTAGCACGCCACATCTTAGGATGAATCAGCTTGTGCTTTCAAGGTAGATCAGGTACAATGAACAGGCAGAGCAGTCCCTTTTTGTGTACAGTAGGAGCAAAGCAAGAAGGAAGAAAAAAGAAGAAGTTGGGAGGTCATCCATTGTCCCATGTCACAGAATTATGAGACTGCATCAAGCAGCCCACTGCAGTAAACAACAGAGGACACCTTCGTAGCAGTTACAACTGGTGTCAGGGCCTCCAATACCTGAATCAGTGGCGTGTGCATGCCAACTGCACCAAATTCTAGTGTTACACCTTCACAAGACCTCAAATTGCACCATAGTATGGAGACAAGTTCTACAGCTTTGAGAAAGGACAAAAAATAACCTAATGTGAAATTGGAAGGTAGTGAGGCCCCCACTCAAAATATAGTTGGGTCTGATGCATTTAATTCTGGGAGCTTTTGATGGAATAAAGATGAACTTAGAGAATTCATGGACAGTTGTGACCTAGCATTCATACTAACACCAAGCCCTTAGTCATAGTTTTCTATTAAAATTTATTAAAACTAAGATTGTTGGTGCAGCTCAAGCTGGAAACATAACTACTTGGATGCTACTTGACAGCAATTTTGGTGGATGCTAATGGCATTCTATTGGAGAACTATGAGTCAAAATTGACTTTAGATTACCATATGTGTCTATTATTCCCTAGTAGGCAGAACAGAACCAAAAGTATGGTCAAATGGGCAAGTCACATTTACACATTGCAGCACCAATTTCAAAAATCCATCCAGGGAGTGATGAGGGAATCAGACATTCTGTGAAACCAAGCTCTGATAGGGAAGATGGCTCACACATTGAATCGAAGATGAGAGGATTAAAAGAAATCTTAGAGTAAGAGGAGATGATTTGACACTAGCCCAAGTAGTGAATGTATCATTAACAGAAGCAGCATCTATTGCCTCTAGAAAAGAAAAGTTTAGGGAACCCAGTCACCTGAGAGATTGCTGTTCTACATATAAGAGAGGAGACCATCATCCAAGAAACTGCACTATGGAGAGACATGTCAGGAAAATATATGCCACACAGCTAAGTTGTAGTGGAGCAGAGAAACAGGCACTCCATCCATTATCACCACCGAGAAATACAGAGGGAACACGATGTTGAGTTCATCACAGGGAAATCGCCCCCGGGGGGCTTGCCACTCTTTGGCAGGTTTGTGTTTGGCTTAGAGAATTCATAGCTTTGCAGCATCTTTTCCCTTCCATGCTGCATGTCTGTCCTCTTGCTGTTCTTTTTTCCCTCCCTTAGGGAACATGTCTAGGATGTTATTGGAAAGGTGTTCTGCATTTTCAGTAGTTGACATCAGAACAGTCTATAAATTGTGTGTGCTTTGGGAGTCAGATCTGGAAGCTGGAGAGACTGAATAAGAGTCTCTAACCATTCTTTCCACTAACCTGTCATCTTCTAAAGTTGTGTCCCCAGTACAGAAGACAGCTTGTAAGTCGTGGGATCTTCTTTGGTGGAGGCTGTTACGCTGTTAACTTGAACCTGTGATTGTGCTTTTTGTGAAATGCCACTTGCCCAGGTTAGTCTCTGTGTTTGCACAGGGAAAGATCTGTTGTACTGACAATGATGGTTGGTGACACTTCTCATTAATATATCCTGCTTGGTTATTATTTAAATACCCACACATTTTCACTGTCTTTTACAACACTAGACATAGCTTTCTTAGTTGTACAGTAACTTTTCTTCCAATTTCTGATGTAGAGTATGACATGTCCATCCATCCAGAATGACTGAAACATAGTTACGCGTCCATTCCTCTAGAACGCCCGAAACAGAGATACATGTCTGGCTCTGAAGAACGCCTCAAACAGAGTGACTATTGCAGCTGAAGTGCTTTGTCTCCCAGGCGTGCCAAAGCAGCCCGAAGGTGACTGAAGCATTTCAGTTGCAACTACTGATTACGTGGTAAATAGGTGTATTATTGTGCCGTTTAAGTGTACCATTAAAGGTTTCATTTTTCTGTAGATAATATAGCAGAAAACACGAAAAGATCGTACAGTCATATTTTCTGTTTACATTTTGCCGCAGAAAATCTATAGAATTTCATTTAGTTGTTCATTGCTCTCTCCAGCAATTGAACTGTAGCGTACCTCTTCATTATTTAACTAGCATTTCCGGAAAGTAGTGTAAAGTTTAAGTCTTTGTTTCAGAACTTTACACTGTTGTTTTTGTTTACACACAGTTGCATATAGGCAAAATATGTGGGACCATATTTTCGTGTTTATCTGTAATTTAACTGACTTATTCTTAATAAACTATTACGTTTATCATGAATGAAAAGTGCTTGACTTGCCATAGAATTGTTAGGTTGGGCCTTTGGTGTGATGGATGCTGTAGTTTTTTCCATGTGGGTGACTAGTGGCGTGGGAATAGGGGAACTAAATGAGACTCATCAGTGATTTTGTAGGATTTGTAGTAGAGATAGGAAGATACTAGAACAGGAGGGGAAAATTGCCACCCTTCAGGCTGAGTTAGACAAGGCCATGGGAGATCTTGGCAGGTTAAGGAGGGAGAAGGGTAAAGAGAGGTGGGAAGTGGCAACAGGCAACAGGAGGAACAGGCTTAGAACTTTGTGTGACAGTTTCGTGGTGAATTTGGAAAATAGATTTGACCTGTTGCTTCAGTTAGAAGCTGGTGAGCCTCAAGCATGTGTAGGTGTGGAGAGGGCACAACAAACTTTCAGCAGCAAATTGAAAAGTAAGAATATAGGGAAATCAATACAAAGAAAGAAAGTGTTGTTAGGTAGTTCCCATGGAAGAGGTGTTGGCCAACTTTTGCAGGATGAACTAGGATCAGAATACCAGGTCACCAATTTTTTTTTAAACCTAATGCTGGTCTGGAACAGGTGACAGAGGATTTAGGATCACTTTGCAAAGATTTCACTAAGGAAGACACTGCGGTTATAGTGGGTGGGGCAGGTAATAGTATTGACAGAGATCCTGGGCACAGTATAGAGTGTGACCTGGCAAAGATTGCGTCAGCATCTAAGCATACTAGTGTTGAGTTTGTATCGGTTCTTGGGCATCATGATCGACCTCATTTGAACTCTTATGTCAAGACAGTTAATTTGGAGTTGGAATGGCTGCTTATGTCGGGTGCAGGGTCACACATTGGTGAGGTTCCTGTTGATTCTCTCAATAGGTGAGATTACACTAGGCATGGCCCTCACCTCAACAGAAAGGGGAAGGGTAAACTGGCTGGGAAAATAGCAAGAAAGTTAAAGGGGGGAGGCACTGTCATGAGCGATAAAATACCAGTGGTTATAGGGTTCAGAAAAGACCCTTTTTTAGGGCAGAGAGGACAGAAAGAAAGCAAATTTTAAGAGAGGTTAGGACTGAGACAAACCTTCAATTTGAGAAAGAAACCAAAAAACATAATTCTAGCTTATTACATCAGCATAAACAGCTATTGGTTAAGAATTTTCAACAGTCAGCAGATATTTCAACTCTACCCAATTTTAGCTCAGTTAATGTGAAATGTCAGCTATCTTTATTGCATCAAAATATTCGAGGACTGAGAAATAAAATTAATGAATTAATTATCTGCATAGATGAATTAGTCTTCAAACCCAGCTAACATAATCTGCCTCTCTGGGCATCATGTGATCACTTGTATAGAACTTTTACGTGTTACAGGGTTTAGGTTAGCATCTCACTTTTGTAGATCAGAAATGGAGAAAGGGGAAGTTGCCACATTCATCAGGAACTTTCATAAATTTAAGAACATAGACATTCATAAATTTTGCCTAGAACAGCATATGGAAGCATGTGCAACAGAAGTAGAATTTCACAAAAACAACTTCATTATATTAAGTGTATATCGAGCACCTGCAGGTAACTTTAATCTGTTTGTAAACCACCTTGAAGCTGTACTGGCCCATTTAACAACCAAAAACAAAGAAATAGTGGTTGCTGGTGATTTCAATGTAGATTTCCTGAAAGACTCTCCCAATAGGAACTTATTTGACTTAGTAACACTATCATTCAACTTAATTCCCACTGTAAAGTTCCCCACCAGCGTAGCCAATTGCTCACAAACAACTGCTGATAATATCTTTATAGAAAAGTCCAATGAACAAAATTATATTACAAAACCAATAGTCAATGGCCTCTCAGGTCATGACATGCAGTTCCTTCTGTTAAATGTTAATACTGAACAGGATATAAAATCTGTTAAATCTGAGCTCAAAAGGGTAATCAATAAACCAAAAATTGATTATTTTAGGACACTCCGCAGAAGCATTCACTGGACTGATGTTTACATTGCTCATGGCATGAATTAAAAATTTAACACTTTTGCCAATAAAGTGCTTACCTTATTCGAACACTGTTTTCCCCCAAAACTTACCAAGGTTAAAGCAAAGTCTACAAAGAAGCCATGGATTACTCAAGGAATAGGGGTATCTTGTAAAACAAAAAGAAAACTGTATCTGTCAATCCGAAACAGTTCTGATGCTGATGCTATAGCACATTACAAAAAATACTGCAAAATATTAAAGACTGTAATACGGACATCAAAGAAAATATATTACAAGGAAAGATAGTCATATCAGATAACAAAATTAAGACAATATGGGATATAGTGAAGGAGGAGACCGGTAGAACCAGACATGAAGAGGGGCAAATAGCATTAAGAGTAAATGATACGTTGGTGACAGATGTGTATAGCGTTTCAGAATGTTTTAACAAACATTTTATAACTGTTACTGAAAAGATGGGGTTGGCAGGTTCGGTAGATGCTGCTATGGAATACCTCAGACCAGACATTTAAAGTAACTTCCATAATATGGATTTGACCCTCACTACCCCAGCAGAAATAATGTCCATCATAAAATCTTTAAGATGAAATATTAACAAAGTTAATTAAAAAATGTGATTCTGAGTTAAGTAACATATTAAGCTATCTGTGTAACCAGTTGTTTATCAGTGGAATATTTCCTGATTGGTTGAAATATGCTAAAGTTAAGCCACTATTTAAGAAGGGAGATAAAGAAATAGCATCAAATTCCCGTCCAATTTCACTTTTGCCAGTATTCTCAAAAAGTTTAGAAAAAGTAATGTACAATCGGCTTTATAACCATCTTATCTCAAATAACATACTGTCAAAGTCACAGTTTGGATTTCTAAAAGGTTCTGATACTGAGAAGGCTATCTGCACTTACAGTGAAAATGTGCTTAATTCGTTAGACAAAAAATTGCAGGCAACTGGTGTATTTTGTGATCTGTCAAAGGCATTTGACAGTATAAATCACCTAGGTTCGCAGAAGAGCTTCTGTGAAGTTCGGAAGGTAGGAGATGAGGTATTGGCAGAATTAAAGATGTGAGGATGGGTCATGAGTCATGCTTGGGTAGCTCAATTGTTAGAGTACTTGCCTGCGAAAGGCAAAGGTCCCAAGTTCAAGTCTCGGTCCGGCACACAGTTTTAATCTGCCAAGAAGTTTCATAGTTTGTTCTTACTTCACTACTGAGGGCAGCACACATAACTGGGCTGTCTCGTGCATGTCACCTCCCAATGCATGCACCGTAAACCACCAGTACAATTCGCATGCACAGAATTCGCTATAAATACCAGGATTCCATTAGGTCTCTTCAGTACTTGGTCTACTCACCTGAGGATGGCCGGATGCCTTTGGGCCGAAATATCATGGCAGAATGTTGATGGGATCCAGCTGCAAACCTGAAAATTACTGGAAGAAGAAATACTTTGGGAAAATTTCAGAAGTTGCAACACTTCCTCTGCTGCGATGACCAAGCAGAATATCTCACAAACGTTATCCTTACTGTCGCAGAATGTTCCATTCCTCGCACTTCCTCTTTACTGCGATGTGTCTCAGTCCCTTGGTGGACTGAGGTATGCCATGATGCGGTCCACCCATGGAGACATGCTCTCTGTGTTTTTAACCATCATCCCAAGACGGAAAACTGCATCGTTACAACAGTTGGGTGCACAGTGTCGTCATGTTCTTCAGAATAGCAGAGAAGCTAGCTGGATTTCCTTTACTAGTTCTTTTAACAGTTCCACTCCCTCTTCATTTTTGTGGGCCAACTTCTGATAGCTCTCTGGGACCCAGGTCGATTCCCAGTTTCTGGGCTGAAGTAGCAGATGATGTCATAGTGGACCCTACTGCTATCTCCAACATCTTGGGCGCCTATTTTGCCGAGATTTCGAGCTCCACCCACTATCACTATGCCTTGCTCCATTGGAAACGAATAGAGGAGGCTTCAGTGATAATTTTCTCTTCTCAGAATCATGAGTACTACAATACCGCCTTTACTGTGAGGAATCTAGATCACGCTCTCACTTCATCCTGATCCTCCACCCCAGGGCTGGATGATGTTCACTTTCAGCCATTGCAGAACATTTCTCTTGCGGGCAAGCACTTTCTCCTTATACATACAGTCGCTTATGGACAGAGAGAATATTTCCCCTATGTTGGCGTGAAGCCACTGTCATATCCATACCTAAGCTCGGCAAGGACAAACACCTGCTTTCTAGTTATTGCCTCATTTCGCTCACCAGTTGTGTTTACAAGGTAATGGTACATATGATTCATACCTGGATGGTATGGTGGCTCGAGTCTCGCAATTTACTAACCACTGCAAAGTATGGATTTCGAGCTCGCCGGTCTGCATTTGACCATCACGCCACTTTGTCAACCCATTATACCGATGTCTCTTATTTTCTTGTTTCTTGATCCTGGCTTCTTGAGATCTCTTGTGAATAGTCACGATAAAAGTTTAGTAGTGGCGTGGGACAATCTGTTGTGGGTGAATTTGTTTCTGACTAATAATGTGTCCAGTTAATGTGAAATCATAATGTATGATAGAAGTGTTCAGATAAACCTTAATACACTTCCACAAGATTTTAATAATTCCACCTGTTACTGTTTATCCTAGAATTGGAAGCTGATTGCTTTGTTTTAATGAAGTAATACCTGTTCAATTATATTGGCATTTATTACTGGTTGTGATGTGAACTGACGCTTGGCAGTGTTGGTGAGTATTCAAAATCTACTTGCAAATAATGTTCATTTATAGATAAGTATAGTGTTTGTCAGTGACATGCAATATCAATGAAGTTACACAACAGTTGGTAATTTAACTTTTGAAACTGCTGGTTTATTGGCATTTCTGGAAAAGAGCATTCTTATACTCTCATTCAATCAGCAAATTCTGTGTAACAGTTTGTATGTGTTATGGGAATAATTATGTCGCACATCGTTCTAATGAATGAATTGATTTGCATTACAGTGTTGAACAGAACCTCGATATTTTGAATAAATTTTCGGTTCATTTTTATCAAAAGTCTGTATTTGTCTCTAAGAGTAATTTCAAACATCGTTCAAGCATGTTTGCAATTATTATATGCAATTAAATGGAAAGCTCAATCACGCACTAGCGTGTAACGTGTTTCAAATTGAGCACGCAGGTTTCAATTTTCCCTGATGGGCTAAACGACTTTTTGTAATAATGTGATGTGTCTGTCTCACCTAAAGTCTAAATAAAACAGGATTTGTCTCTATATGGCTCAAGATGACAAAATGAAATTCATCGCACAGTTCAGCAAACTGTACACACGCACTTTTAGCACTCTAAGTGGTAACTCATGTAAGAGTAAAAGCTGCACATAAATTCACACTTTTTACATGCATATAAAAATCAAAACACCTTTATATTAAACAGATAAATTGTGGCATGCAATTACTAATTAAACATTTGCTATTCTAAATAAACTTCAAGAACTTGTATTTCATAATCAATAAAAAATTTTCCAGTGAAAGAAACTATTAGTGTGCTCAAACGGACTCAGATTACTGTCAACTTGTGTCTGGATGATGACGTCACGAATTGATACTTGCTTGGAATGAACGAAATACCTGTGCTAAAAAATACTATCAATTGGGTAAGTTATGGACTTTTATGACAAATTTGGTACTCATTCTATAGCTACACCATGTCATGAATGATTTTCTATGGAAACACAAGACTGTGGCCAAGTTTTTCGATTTGGAGAAAGCATATGACACCTCCTGGAGGACTGGTATCCTAAATACTCAATACACATGGAGCTTCCGTGGTGACATATTCCCTTCACGAATTTTTAAAAGACAGAGTTTTCAAGTATGTATGGGTTCTGCCTTGTCGGACACCTTTATCCAGGAAAACGGAGTACCTCTGAGTTCCGTCCTGAGCGTCATCCTCTTTGCTATCACCACTAATCTTATAATGGCCTGTCTCCTGCCAGGCATCTATGGCTCCCTTTTCATTAATGATTTTGCCATCTGTTGCAGTTCCCCACAGACTTGTCTCCTTGAGCGGAGTCTTCAGCATCTTTACTCTACATCTTTACTCGTGGAGTATCAACAGTGGCTTTTGCATTTCCACTGACAAAACTGTTTGTATGAATTTCTGACGGTGCAATTGGTTTCTTACACCGTCTTTTCATTTTGGGTGTATCGCTTGTCCATTTGTTGAAACTATGAAATTCCTGGAGCTCAAGCTCGATAGGAAACTTTCTCGGTCCTCCCACACGTCTTACCTTGCTGCCCACTGTAGGCGGTCCCTCAATGTCCTACATGTCCTCAGCAGTGCTTCCCGGGAAGTGGATCTGACCATCTTCCTCTGTTTCTATCAGTCCCTTGTCCATTCAGAACTAGTCTATGAGTGTTTCATTTACGCATCTGCATGCCCGTCCCTCTTATGCTGTCACAATACTCTCCACCATCGTGGCATCCGTTTGGCCACTGCCACCTTTTACACTAGCCCGGTTGAGAGTCTGAGCACCAGAGCTTCCGAAATACTGCTGTCATACCACCATGACCTTCTCCTCAGCAGATACGCATGCCATTGGGTCCGGCCACCCATCCTACGTCTCCTTCTTTGATGACTGCATTGATTGCCAGTATGGGGCAAGTCCCTCTTCTCTACTCTCCTGGAGTTCACTTTTGGCTCTTGCTCTGGCTTCACATTATCTGCTACTTTGCTGATGCATGTGAACCCTTCACCACCTTGGCTTTGTGCAGTGGCCTGTGTTCACCTCGGCCTTCATTCACTTTCTAAAGACACTACTCTAGCCTCGCTCTATCGCCGTAAGTTTCATGACCTCCGCACCCGACTTTGCGATGGAAACTTTGTGTACACTAACGGCTCTCGGTCTGACTGTGGTGTCTGGTGTGCCTTCATCATTGGCACCAAAGATTTTTGGTATTGGCTTCCAGAACACTGCTCAATATTTACAGCAGAGCTCTTCAGTCTATATCGGGCCACGCAGTACATCCGGCAACACAGGATTTTCAATTGTGTCATCTGCTCCGACTCTTTGTGACCTTCAGAGCCTCTGTGTGCTGTATACCATCCATGCCTTAGTGAATCGGGTCCACGAACACTGTCACTTGCTCATTCTTGATGGAGTCACTGTGATGTTTATGTGGGTTCCTAGTCACATTGGTCTGATGGGAAATGAGGCTGCTGATGCTGCTGCCAAGACTGCAGTCCTCGTACCTTGGCCCACTAGTTCTTCCATTCCCTCCAATGATCTCTGTGTTACCATCTGCCAGCAGGTGGTGCCACTTTGGCATCACCGCTGGTCCTCCCTTCAGAAGAATGAGCTCCAAGGAATTAAGTCGCTCCCAGCGGCCCTCTTGCCACGAGGAGATCATTTTAGCTAGGCTGCGTATTGGGCGCTGTCTTTTTAGCCGTTGCCATTTGTTAAGTGGCGATCCTCCACCACTTTGTACTCATTGCCCTCAACCTCTGATGGTTCACCATTTCCTTAGAGAATTCCCTTTTTTAACCCCTACATTCTCATTTACGTTTGCCATCTGAGTTATCAGCCGTTTTAGCGAGCGATGCGCGGGCTCTCGGATGTGTTTTACTTTTTAGCCATTGTAGCAGTATGGTGAAGGATATTTCATCTTGAGTTCAGGATATCAGTTGTCTCTCTGGCATATTTTATGGACCTTTCTCCAAGTCCCTGATTTTAGCTGTCTTTCCGTCCATCAATTGGGTGTAATATATAGCCATTTTTAACTTCTTTTTTTTATGTTCTATGATTCTGACATGGGCTGTATGACCCTATTTGTTTTTGTGCCCTAAAATAAAACATCACAGGGTAATTGGAAGCATGTGATGTGATCTGCAAGGACATTCATGGCCATGTGATAAGGTGAGACTGGCATCATTATGCAGCTAACCCATGCCACAAAGTACTACTCAGTAGACTGAAAGGGCAGGAATTACTTCATAAGTATAAGATGCATCCAGGGAAACACAAGAACCACAAATTTTTTAGTTGATAGTGCCACTCAGGTTAGCGCTATAAAGGAATCTGCATTGAAGAGTATGGCTGGCAGTATCATTGACGAAAGAATATAACCGAAAAGCGTTACTAAAGAAACAATGCAACTGTTGCAGAGCCACAATGTTAATGCTGAAAATAGATGGAAATTTGTGTGTGGAACTGAAGTTTCATATAGTGGAAGACAAGTTATATGTACCATATCAAGGAATCTTAGACAGAGAGTTCAGTGAAAATTTAAAAGCAATCACAGATTACATAACGAAGATGTTATGGGTCAAGGTCAGACCAATACAGTTACACATGGAACGGGAGCCAAACTCTCAAATCTTACGGACTGGGAAAGAGCCGTAAAGAGAGGTGCAATGTTGCATGGAACACTCATAAGGCAGCTGAGGGAAATGGATTGTGAAGGCAAATGCAACACCAAAGGCATTAGTAGGAAATCAGGTAGAATCTGACATAGAGCCTAGAGATGAGAGACCTCTGCAGGAAGGAACCAGGGAAACAAGGAATGAGCAGCAGATGGAAAGGAGAGAGATCCTGTGTGATATACACTGCAGAGCCAAAGAAACTGGTACACCTGTCTAATATTGTGTAGGAGCCCGGCAAGCATGCAGAAGGATCACAACATGATGTTGCATGGACTCAACTAATGTCTGAAGTAGTGCTGGAGGAAACTGACATCATGAATTCTACAGGGCTGTCCACAAATATGTAAGAGTATGAGGGGGTGGAGATCTCATCTGAACAGCATGTTGTAAGGCATCCCAAGTATGCTGAATAATGTTCATGTCTGGGGAATTTGATGGCCAGGGGGAGTGTTTAAATTCAGAAGAGAGTTTTTGGAGCCACTCTCTAGCAATTCTGTACATGTGGGATGTTTCATTCTTTTGCTGAAGTTGCCTAAGTCTGTCAGAATGCAAAATGGACATGAATGGATGCAGGTAATCAGACAGAATGCTTACGTACGTGTCACCTGTCAGAGTTGTGTCAAACATATCATGGGTCCCACACCACTCCAACTCCACATGCCCCACACCATTGCAGATCCTCCACCAGCTTTAACAGTCTCCTGCTGACATGCAGGGTCCATGGATCAATGAGGTTGTCTCCATACCCATATACGTACATCCGCTTGATACAATTTGAAGCAAGACTATACTGACCAGGCAACCTGGTTCCAGTCATCAACAGTCCAATGTCCGTGTCATTGGTCCCATTCTTGCAGGATCTTTTTCTGGCCACAGCAATGTTGGAGATTTATGTTTTACTGGATTCCTGATATTCATGGTACACTCGTGAAATGGTTGTACAGGAAAATCCCCACTGCATCTCTACCTTGGAGATGCTCTGTTCCATTGCTCATGCACCAACTATAACTCCATGTTCAAACTCACTTAAATCTTGATAACCTGCCATTGTAGCAGCAGTAACTGGTCTAACAACTGTGCCAGACTCTTATTGTTTTATATAGGCATTGCCAACCAGAGCGCCATATTCTGCCTGTTTACATACCTCTGTATTTGAGTATTCAGTGTATTAACAGGTTCATGAGAAGGAAAGGTTTTAAAGATTGATGTGCAGAACACATATCTGTCCTCAAGAGTAATGAAGAAGCGGCAGTCGCAAACAAGTGTGTATTTGGCTGCATCCTTGGGGACTATGCAGAGAGGCATTTGTGTCACGAGTATTGCCAATACCACAGAAAGAGAAATTAAATTGGAATGTCACAAGGTGAATACGGGAGCAGTACCTGTCATGGGGAAGGTGAGGACTGTGACATACACAATAGAGTTTCAGTGGACCAAGAGACAAGATCTTGAATTAGTAGTTTAAAAGAAATGGTTTAAGTGGATCAGGTAAAGAAGAAGAAAGGACTTTGGTTATTGACTTATGTATTGTGAATCATGATTTATTTCACTTGTGTGGAGAGAGATTAACATACAGTAAGACAGTGGAGCATAAAATTTAGATGAAATGAGGGGCGCAAGGAAAAGTGATATAAATCTCTTCTTGTATCAAAAACAAGAGGTGCAAAAGGAAGTCCTCCAAAATGAGACATATCCAATGTTAAGGGAAGATATTACGCTGAGCACAAGTTGGTGGAATTTTCTGTTATTGATGATTCCAAAGAAGATCGATGCTTCAGGGAAGCAAAAGCAGAGAACAGTTGTGTACTATTGAAGGTTAAAAGTCAAATTTATCAGCACTGTATTTCCATTACACTGTATTGATAATATTTTAGATGGCTTAGGGAAAGCCAAGTACTTCATCACTACTGTGCAAAGGCTCGCCATCAGATACTGTTTAATGAGGATGATAGAGAGAAAACTGCCATCTGTATTCCAAAAAGGAAATTATGAGTACACAAGATTATCAGTGGGAATAATAGATAGTGGAGACACTTTTCCAAGACTGATGAATACAGTACTAACTAGACTTCAGGGTTAAAAGATATACATGTATTTAAATGATGTGGTCATGTTCGGAACTGTGTTAGAAGAGCATAATGCCAGACATGGAGAATCATTTGAGAGGTTCTGATTGCACAATTAAAAATTGTACATTGGTAAGTGTTGGTTCCTATGGAAAGAAATAACTTACTTGGGGCATGTAATTACAACAAAAGGATTACAACTTGACTCAAAGGGGATGAGCAAGATAAAGGAGAAAAGGGGATGAGCAAGATAAAGGAGAACCCAAGACCCAGTACCATGAAATAGTTAAAGAGCTCTCTAGGTAATGTTTCATTTTACTGTTGTGCACCCCCCCCCCCCCCCCCCCAGCCCAATCTTACAGTATCCTGATTTTGTGACGCAGTTCATAATCACAACGGACACCAGCCTCATTGAGTCAAGGAGAAATAGGACAGGATTTACTAGTAGCCTTTGCATCCAAGATGCTGAACTGTGCCGAGAGAGGATACAGTATGATGGGGCAAGTGAAGCACTTGTATGGAATAGAAATCATTGTATGTACCGATCGCAAAGCCTTGAAATGGTTAGTCCATATAAGTGATCAGTTGTAAAGATTAATGAAACTCGGGATTAAACTGGCCAGATATGACTTTGAAATAATATACAAGAAGGGATCATCAGACACAGTAGGAGATGGATTGTCATGCATATTAGAAGAGTCAGTTGCAGTCACTAGGAATGTGGAAGAGCCAAACAAGGAAGAACAAAATGAATAGCAACCAGTGATTAAAGAAGAGCAGAAATGATCTAGTCTGAAGCAATTTCATGATTGGCCAGTAGGTGGACACCAAGGAATCAGCTTCACATATGGACATATTAAAAGGTATAGATCATGGAGAGATATGAAAAAGACATAGAAGAGTACATTGGAAGTTGCAAGAGTTGTCAGAAGAACAATATTATGCAATATAAGGTGAAGGTCCTTAGTGATGACCAAAATATCTAACCAGTAATATGCTCATTGTGATATTGATGTAGTCAGACTGCTTCAGATAACAGAGAAAGGTAGCAGTTGCAGCCTAACATTTCAGGATACCTTGATGACATTCATTGTAGCAGAGCCTATAGCACAACAGGATGCTGGCACAGTAACATGAGTCTTAGTACAGAGAATAATTTGCATTAATCAAACACCATCAGTATTATTGAGTGACCTATGAACAAACTACTTAAGTGGCATCCTAAAGAGGATTTCTTATTTACTGAAGACTGAGAAGATTCAGTCTTGTGCATACCATCCACAAACAAATGGAGCATCTGAAAGAACACATCTAACACTAACAAAGTATCTATGTCATTGTGTGGGTACAAAGCAGGAAAACTGGGATGCATGGATGTATTTTGCCTTTTCTGTATCTAACACGACACTGCATTCATCAACTTTGTTCTCTCCATTCAATTTATTTTTCAGGAGAATATGCAACTTACCTGGGATCCTACAGTGGTATCTGGCCAAAGTGCAAGACAACTATGATGATTACAGAACCGAACTAAAGGAGGGGATGTGCCAGATGCATCAGATGGCAAGGAGTGTTAATAAGGAATGCCATGATCACACTCAAAACCCCAAGGAATTCAAGACAGGATACAAGGTATTATTACATCACATAAGCATGAGAAGAGCATGGCCAAGAAATTAACAAGTTCACGGAGAAGACCTTTGTACTGTACGGACTCTTGGACAAGATGTAGTACTCCAGCTAATGAATAAGTAATTAATAAATACAATTAACAAATAAGAAGTTCATAACAGTACATGTGAACAGATTAAGAGAGTTCTTTTAACTTTAGATGTGTGATGCTGTGATAAAATCAAGTTCATGTGTTCTGAAATATAAAGGAGAAGCAATAGGCTAAATTCTATCTTAAAACTGATTGAAGAGAGTCTTACATATAGGAATTCAAAAGTTATAGGTGAGGGAGACACTGTGATTGGCCCACAGGGACAGGCACTTTGCTTCTATTAGTATAACCCTGGCAGCCACAGCAAGTGGGAGGGATAGGACAGCACATGTGTAAATTAGAAAATAAGTTAGCATTACACAAAATAATAGGAGAGACTGAGAGATCCGATTGGAAAGCATGCATTTCTGTCTGTGTTAGGAATCACCATCACTCTCTCAACCATTGGAGTGATGCTTATGCAGCTTGGATGCAGCATCCAGTGCAGGAAGTGAAAAGAAGAGGACTGTTACGACCATGTGCTTGTGAGTTGTGATCCAGCATGCGAAAACCTTGCAAGAAGGTCACCCCCTAAGTGAAATTATTCCTAATCCCAGTGCTTCATCACCAGATACACAAGGTCATGGATGAAGGATGGTGAAGATTTTATAACTTATTGTACATATTTTTGTTACAGTGATGTATTCATTGTGTCAACGCAAAAACTTATGTATGTACATTTATATGTTAAAAATGTAAAGCAACAATAACTATATTTCTGTATGTATACGGATGTGTACACACCAGTTTAACCTGTATAAGAAAGAAGTGTAAAATTAGTGTCCAAGATTTGAAGATGTATCTTCTCTCGGTATTGGAGGTGTTCTGACTGAATCCTGAAGGGTTGCCAGAAAAAAAAAGAAAAATCGTCTAAGAATCATTATTAGCAGTAAGCCTTGTTACTTAGAGACCTACAGCACAAGCAAATTTCAACAGTCCATGGAAAGATTGAATTGGAAAGTTAGTTTCGCCACTTATATGTCAGTCATGCAGTGAGGAGGCTTAAATTCCTAGCCAGACAGAACGTGCCCTACTGGTACAGCCTGCAGTGCTTAGCCACAACAGCCAGACTGCATGGTTGAAATGTTCATTATTGTATGGTGCTGATCACACAGAGTGCAGCTTTGATGCAGCTCCAACTGGCCTTTTACACCAGCTGGTGATGATTTGTTTCAGAGCACAGTACAGGCTGGAACAGCAGTGTTCACCTGCTGGCCATTTTAATGCTGTGTGGCGGCAACAGTAGGAGGCAGCTCTGTTTTACCACCTTACACGTGCAAACTGCTAATGAGGTTTCAGCTGCTTCTCCAGTGTGACAGCTGATGCAGCAACAGCAGCCTCTGTGGCTGGCTGCTCTCACCTTACCGCTGAATACTCCAGATATTCACTGCAGCGTCAGCCACACTGGCAGGCTGTGCTCTGTCTGGCCAGGCCTTTCCTGCCACACCCACACCCTATACTCAGGGAAGAGGCCATGGTGTCTGTGTGGTGAAGTGAATTCATAAAGCACATACTTGCCATAAAAACATTTATTCTGCACAAAAGAGTAAATGATCAATTGACAAATGTTTGCAACAACTATTAATTGGTGATTGCAGTAATAGTATTTGAAAGATAATTCCACTTGAAGGTTTTCCTGAAGAGTATACAATCCTCAGTGAAAAGCATGTTGACTCATTGAGTGACTGCAGGAGACAATGGAAACATGTCCAGTATAAAGTGAAATTCTTCATGGTCCTGTGGCACCATCTACTTCACAGATGCAATGATATGAAAGTGAAGATGACTTGTGTGTGCCAAATAAACTTGGATATGTGAAGGTGGAGAGTTGATGTTAGCTGGACCCAAGTGGTCTGGTGACTTGCAGAAAAAATCTCTGGAAAAACATATCTGCTCTGTACGGTGGCAACTCTCACTACCTTTTTGCTGACTCACGCCTATGTGCATTACACTGTTGCCAGAAATTTGCCTATCAATAAGTGTGCTTGCCAGTGAATACATACCTGACACAGCTAGCTTGTGCTGGTTGTGAGCAGCTCTGGTCTCTTCATGCATTTCTGTAGCATGGCTGCCACATTGATGATCCCCCCCTAGAGAATGGACCTCAGATGTTGTGAAAAAACACAAGCATCCAGTCTTGTGGCTGATTGTGTGACAGATTTTGGGTTTCACATGTTTCATAGTCACACTAATGCAATCATGATAGCTGCAGGTTTGTCAGTGGAGATTGGGTGGTTGTGCATGATGTCACTGTGTGGGTCAATTTTGGTGCATAATGAGTATGTCCTCAAGCTGCTGGCTGGTGACAGCAGCAGCACGCAGTTCTGCCTGTGAACTGCCCGTAGTAACACATGACTGGCCTCAAGGCTGTGAGTCGTATCAAAAGATGTCTCTTCCAAAAACACTGATAACAAAAGGTAACAAAATACGGCATTCACTAGTTGCACACCATTTGGAATGATGCTTTTCAGCATTCACAAGTCCTACATGCTCTTCACGATTCATTGACTCACTCTGTCACAGAAGCATGGTGTAGCACTGGATACAGTCACAACATCCAAGGCAGCAGAGGCACAGAGACTGTAAAAAGTATTTAAAGTTGTGTGAGTATGATGGTGATGTGACTTGAACATGGGTCTCAGAATTGCAACAGATTAGCATTGTGGCACAGAGGGTGACATTCAGAGCTCACCAGGAAAGAATGTGGAAGACTGACACAGTAGCTAAGCTGGCCTCAATGCCCAATACGGTGGAAGCACAGGGACATGAACGTAGGAATGATGATAGACGGGCAGCCTGTTACACAAGAGGTGGTGTCTGGAGCTCAACTGGAGACTATGTGCTGACAACACCACCCACTGGCGACGGGTTGTCTATGGCAGGCAGTGGCTGGGGTTCCTGGTTATAACCCATTCAGTGGCTGGGGAGCAGCCAGGCTGTGTTATGCTATAGGATGTTCTTATGACACAACATGGGCATTTTAAGCAGACGTGGCAGGCAGTGTGTGTAACATAGTTCACAGGCAGCTTTCGCAGGGGTGGTCTAGGTGGCTATGCCGGCTGGCTGGGCAAGGTGGGGTGAGGCTGAGGCACATATGGTGGCATGATGGCAGCTGGTGGCACGTGTGCAACATTGGCAGCCATGGGTATGGGCTCCGTCTGACCTGTGGTGGAGGAAGCATCATCCATCATCCATCGTCAGGTCTTTTGCTGGTTTGAAGAAGTGAATGACAACAGGAGCAGTCAAGACATATGCTGGCTTGACTTGTCGATTGACACCTGGATCAACTTGCCATTGCACTCAGTACTGAGGATTTTCTCACCACGGATAATGACGCCGTGTGGCCTTGAGTAGAGCAGTTGAAGTGTTGGTTGTACCACATTGATGGGTAGCATGATGTCAGTACAGCATTATAGACAGGCAAATACAAATGCTCTGCTGGTGCCATGCCATATTAGAGCAGTTATAGGCAGACAATATGGGAGCACAAACACTCTGCCAGTGGAGTAGCCAAGGCATTGTAAGGTGGTGGTACCTTCTCCATAAAATCACTAGGGATGGCAGGGGATGATCTGTAGACAAGGTCTACATCTGCATTTACATAGACACTCCACAAGTCACTGTACAGTTCATGGTGGAGAGTACCCTGTAACACTACTGGTCATTTCCTTTCCTGTTCCATTTGCAAATAGAGCAAGGGGAAAATAACTGTCTATATGTCTTTGTATGAGCCCTAATTTCTCAAATCTTATATTTGTGGTCCTTATGTACAATATATGTTGGTGACAATAGAATCATTCAGCAGTCAGATTCAAATGCCAGTTCTTTAAATTTTCTCAATAGCGTTCCCTGAAAAGAATATTGCCTTCCCTCCAGGGATTCCCATTGCAGTTCCCAAGTTAATTCCATAACATTTACATGTTGTTTGAACCTACCAGTAACAAATCTAGCAGCCCACCTATAAACTGGTTTTATGTTCTCCTTCAGTACAACCTGGTACAGATTCTAAACACTTCAGCAGCGTTTAAGAATAGGGTGCACCAGTGTCCTGTATGTGGCCTCCTTTATAAGGGAACTACACTATCAAAAAATTCTCCCAATACACTGAAATCGACCATTCACTTTCCCTTCCACAGTCCTCACATGTTCGTTTCATTTCACATTGCTTTGCAATGTTACACCCTGATATTTAAATGATGTGGCTGTGTCAAGCAGTACACTACTAATGCTGTATCCAAATATTATGGGTTTGTTTTTTCTACTCATCTGAATTAACTTACATCTTCCCACATTTAGAGCTAGCTACCATTCATCACACCAACAAGAAATTTTGTCTAAGTCATCTTTTATCTTCCTAAGTCACTGAACTTCAACACCTTACCATACACCACAGCATCGTCAACCCCCCCAGGGGGTCCACAACTCTTTTGTGGATGCATGCGTAGCGAGCATGGAACCCCGAGCTAATGTGGCATTCCTTCCTTTCCGGACTGCATACCTTCCCTTTCCGCATCCTTCCCCATCCCCCACCTTCGCCCCCCCTCCCTCACCTCCACCTCTTTCCTTCCCTTTCTCCCCCTCTTGGAGTATGTTTTGTGCCTACGTCCGGAGACGGACGCTCAAAAATGTAACACATTCTTTGCTTTCTCTCCTTGCAAGTCTTCGTCCTTCCTTTGTCCTTCTCTTTTCCTTACCTCTTCTCTTTGCCCTTTTCTTCGCTGCGGCGTATGTGACCTCTCTCCTTTCCTTTCCCTTTGTTTTTTCCCTATCTCTTTTTTCCTCCCTGTGCGTGTCTGAAGGCCGACCCAAGCATTTCCATGCGTAGCCGGTGACGGGGTAACGCGTAATTCCCCGCCCCGGGTAGACAGGTAGGACACGTACGTACCCCCTGGTAACGGCCAGGCCCAGGGAGGGGTGATTACACGAGCTGATACCTTCCAAAAGTGCCGATTGGTCCCTCCGTCCGTTTGTCGGGAGGTGTGACCTGAGGTGTGAACAATCACCTAAGGCAGGAGTGCCCTCAGAGAGGGCCCCCACAAGGAAGGAGCGCGCGATAGGAGATGCCGGTGATCATGGGGGATACTTCCACAATGGTCTCCTCATCTTCTACTATGTCTGCTCACAAGCGTAAGTTCAATGAGTCTCAGCCACAGACAGTCCTTCCATCGTTGCCACAGTTCCTTGTTGTTTCTCAGTCTGACGAAGGTCACGACTTCTCCACGGTCAACCCTTTCATTATTCAGAAAGGTGTCGACGCAATTGCAGGTCCTGTAAAGTCTTGTTCCAGATTACGAAATGGCACCTTGTTGTTAGAAACAGTCAGTGCCCTCCAGGCACAAATATTGCTGTGTACTTCACTGCCTCCCCCCATGAACCATGGACCTTGCCGTTGGTGGGGAGGCTTGCGTGCCTCAGCGATACAGATGGCCGTACCGTAGGTGCAACCACAATGGAGGGGTATCTGTTGAGAGGCCAGACAAACATGTGGTTCCTGAAGAGGGGCAGCAGCCTTTTCAGTAGTTGCAGGGGCAACAGTCTGGATGATTGACTGATCTGGCCTTGTAACATTAACCAAAACGGCCTTGCTGTGCTGGTACTGCGAACGGCTGAAAGCAAGGGGAAACTACAGCCATAATTTTTCCCGAGGACATGCAGCTTTACTGTATGATTAAATGATGATGGCATCCACTTGGGTAAAATATTCCGGAGGTAAAATAGTCCCCCATTCGGATCTCCGGGCGGGGACTACTCAAGAGGACGTCGTTATCAGGAGAAAGAAAACTGGCATTCTACGGATCGGAGTGTGGAATGTCAGATCCCTTAATCGGGCAGGTAGGTTAGAAAATTTAAAAAGGGAAATGGATAGGTTAAAGTTAGATATAGTGGGAATTAGTGAAGTTCGGTGGCAGGAGGAACAAGAATTTTGGTCAGGTGATTACAGGGTTATAAATACAAAATCAAATAGGGGTAATGCAGGAGTAGGTTTAATGATGAATAAAAAAATAGGAGTGCGGGTTAGCTACTACAAACAGCATAGTGAACGCATTATTGTGGCCAAGATAGACACAAAGCCCATGCCTACTACAGTAGTACAAGTTTATATGCCAACTAGCTCTGCAGATGATGAAGAAATTGATGAAATGTATGACGAGATAAAAGAAATTATTCAGGTAGTGAAGGGAGACGAAAATTTAATAGTCATGGGTGACTGGAATTCGTCAGTAGGAAAAGTGAGAGAAGGAAACATAGTAGGTGAATATGGATTGGGGGGAAGAAATGAAAGAGGAAGCTGCCTTGTAGAATTTTGCACAGAGCATAACTTAATCATAGCTAACACTTGGTTCAAGAATCATGAAAGAAGGTTGTATACCTGGAAGAATCCTGGAGATACTAAAAGGTATCAGATAGATTACATAATGGTAAGACAAAGATTTAGGAACCAGGTTTTAAATTGTAAGACATTTCCAGGGGCAGATGTGGATTCTGACCACAATCTATTGGTTATGAACTGCAGATTGAAACTGAAGAAACTGCAAAAAGGCGGGAATTTAAGGAGATGGGACCTGGATAAACTGAAAGAACCAGAGGTTGTACAGAGTTTCAGGGAGAGCATAAGGGAACAATTGACAGGAATGGGGGAAAGAAATACAGTAGAAGAAGAATGGGTAGGTCTGAGGGATGAAGTAGTGAAGGCAGCAGAGGATCAAGTACGTAAAAAGACGAGGGCTAATCGAAATCCTTGGGTAACAGAAGAAATATTGAATTTAATTGATGAAAGGAGAAAATATAAAAATGCAGTAAATGATGCAGGCAAAAAGGAATACAAACGTCTCAAAAATGAGATTGACAGGAAGTGCAAAATGGCTAAGCAGGGATGGCTAGAGGACAAATGTAAGGATGTAGAGGCTTGTCTCATTAGGGGTAAGATAGATCCTGCCTACAGGAAAATTAAAGAGACCTTTGGAGAGAAGAGAACCACTTGTATGAATATCAAGAGCTCAGATGGCAACCCAGCTCTAAGCAAAGAAAGGAAGGCAGAAAGGTGGAAGGAGTATATAGATGGTTTATACAAGGGCGATGTACTTGAGGACAATATTATGGAAATGGAAGAGGATGTAGATGAAGATGAAATGGGAGATAAGATACTGCATGAAGAGTTTGACAGAGCACTGAAAGACCTGAGTCGAAACAAGGCCCCGAGAGTAGACAACATTCCATTAGAACTACTGATGGCCTTGGGAGAGCCAGTCATGACAAAACTCTACCATCTGGTGAGCAAGATGTATGAGACAGGCGAAATACCGCCAGACTTCAAGAAGAATATAATAATTCCAATCCCAAAGAAAGCAGGTGTTGACAGATGTGAAAATTACCGAACTATCAGTTTAATAAGTCACAGCTGCAAAATACTAACGTGAATTCTTTACAGATGAATGGAAAAACTGGTAGAAGCGGACCTCGGGGAAGATCAGTTTGGATTCCGTAGAAATGTTGGAACACGTGTGGCAATACTAACCTTACGACTTACCTTAGAAGAAAGATTAAGAAAAGGCAAACCTACGTTTCTAGCATTTGTAGACTTAGAGAAAGCTTTTGACAACGTTAACTGGAATACTCTCTTTCAAATTCTGAAGGTGGCAGGGGTAAAATACAGGGAGCGAAAGGCTATTTACAATTTGTACCGAAACCAGATGGCAGTTATAAGAATCGAGGGGCATGAAAGGGAAGCAGTGGTTGGGAAAGGAGTGAGACAGGGTTGTAGCCTCTCGCCGATGTTATTCAATCTGTATATTGAGCAAGCAGTAAAGGAAACAAAAAAAAAATTTGGAGTAGGTATTAAAATTCATGGAGAAGAAGTAAAAACATTGAGGTTTGCCGATGATATTGTAATTCTGTCTGAGACAGCAAAGGACTTGGAAGAGCAGTTGAACAGAATGGACAGTGTCTTGAAAGGAGGATATAAGATAAACATCAACAAAAGCAAAACGAGGATAATGGAATGTAGTCCAATTAAATCGGGTGATGCTGAGGGGATTAGATTAGGAAATGAGACACTTAAAGTAGTAAAGGAAAAGCAAAACGAGGATAATGGAATGTAGTCCAATTAAATCGGGTGATGCTGAGGGGATTAGATTAGGAAATGAGACACTTAAAGTAGTAAAGGAGTTTTGCTATTCAGGGAGTAAACTAACTGATGATGGTCGAAGTAGAGAGGATATAAAATGTAGACTGGCAATGGCAAGGAAATCGTTTCTGAAGAAGAGAAATTTGATAACATCGAGTATAGATTTAAGTGTCAGGAAGTCATTTCTGAAAGTATTTGTATGGAGTGTAGCCATGTATGGAAGTGAAACATGGACGATAACAAGTTTGGACAAGAAGAGAATAGAAGCTTTCGAAATGTGGTGCTACAGAAGAATGCTGAAGATAAGGTGGGTAGATCACGTAACTAATGAGGAGGTATTGAATAGGATTGGGGAGAAGAGAAGTTTGTGGCACAACTTGACCAGAAGAAGGGATCGGTTGGTAGGACATGTTTTGAGGCATCAAGGGATCACAAATTTAGCATTGGAGGGCAGCGTGGAGGGTAAAAATCGTAGAGGGAGACCAAGAGATCAATACACTAATCAGATTCAGAAGGATGTAGGTTGCAGTAGGTACTGGGAGATGAAGAAACTTGCACAGGATAGAGTAGCATGGAGAGCTGCATCAAACCAGTCTCAGGACTGAAGACCATAACAACAACAACAACTTCACTGCTACACACCTTCCCTGTCCGGGTGGAAGCGCACCGCACTTTAAATTCATCATGTGGGGTCATTTATACACTCTCTCTCGACGGATTGTCCGATGAGGAAATTCAACACTACCAGTCTGACCAGGGCGTAACGGCTGTTCATAGAGTCATGAAAATGGTTGACACGAACATCATTCCAACCCGTACTGTCTTCTTGACATTTGACAAAATTCAAACTCTCATCGAAAATCAAAGCGGGCTATGAGATAATTTCCGTTCGCCCTTATGTCCCAAACCATACACGTTGCTATCGGTGTCAGCGATTCAATCACACCAGCCAGTCCTGTTCCAATCTGGCCAAATGTGTTATGTGTGGCGAGGATACCCATGAAGGTGCTTGTCCACCTCCATCCCCTCGTTGCATCAACTGTATGGGTGACCACGCTGCTTCCTGTCGAAATTGCCCCATTTTTAAAGACGAAAAGCTGATTCAGGAAGTCAGAGTGAAGGACAAGGT
The DNA here is from genome assembly GCF_021461385.2 of Schistocerca piceifrons. Taxonomy (NCBI): domain Eukaryota; kingdom Metazoa; phylum Arthropoda; class Insecta; order Orthoptera; family Acrididae; genus Schistocerca; species Schistocerca piceifrons. The sequence goes on from NC_060149.1 coordinate 394,831,447, forward strand.
GTCGAACTTTGCTGCTCGAAAATTACTCGCCATTCGAAAGCCCACTGTGCCTCAGACAGGAAAATACAGCACTGTCCTTGCCTCTCCGCGGCCAACAAAGGAGGCGGCCACGCAGACTTGTGATCTCACCTTTAGTGCCACGGTCATGAGATCGGCCAGCGCAAAGATCGCCCGTTCAACCTCCCCACTTTCACCTGCTCACTCTATGGCTCACCCTTCATCGGGTTCTGCTAAATCTCGAGCACAAAAGTCAGACACCAAGACTTCAAAAAAAGAGCATACTCGTGAAGATTTTTACGTACCCCAACTTCACAACCATCAGTTTCTCCTTCATCTAAACATCATGTTTCCAAGAAGGCTAATAAGAAATCCAGTTCCTCTCCTTCTCCGCCAAGGCGTGTCTCATCTACAGCACCACCTGGCGATGACCGCCCTGGGCCGTCTTCCGTGTCGCCGAGGCGCACCGCTGGCGGCCGATCAACCGGCTGATCGCTGGTGGCAGGAGCTGCTCCTGAACAACCTATGGATCAGGATCTTCTGCCTTCGGCTGAATGCCACTGCATGCTGTCGGTCACAAGCTGTGAGCAGTCGTTGAGTTCACGGCAACCTTGGTCACATTCCTCCATTTTCTGTTCACCCTATGTCCATTAGCCACTGGAATATCCGCGGCATTCGAGCCAATCGGGATGAATTGTTCATCCTCTTACGATCCTACTCGCTGGTCATCTTCTGTCTTCAAGAAACAAAGTTGCGTCCCCACGACCGCTTTGTTCTCCCCCATTTTCAGTCTGTCCGATTTGATGTCCCCTCTGTTGAAGGCACTCCAGCACATGGAGGACTTATGACTCTTCTCCATGATACTCTCCATTATCACCCAATCCCCTTAAACACTTCCTTCCAAGCTGTCGCCGTCTTTCCCTTTCTGGATACACCTTCTCGCTTTGTACTGTCTACAGTCCATCGTCCACACCAATGGCACGAGCTGATCTCGTTCATCTTCTTGGTCAGCTTCCACCCCCCTACTTGCTGGTTGGGGACTTCAATGCCCACCACCCGCTTTGGGGATCTCCACATCCTTGTCCGCGTGGCTCACTATTGATAGACATCTTCCACCAAGCGGATCTTGTTCGCCTCAACACTGGGGACCTTACATTTTTGTCTGCCTCCACGACAAATTTCTCTCAATTGGACCTTTCGGTCGGTACTGTTCCGCTAGCTCGGCGCTTCGAATGGTTCGCCCTTGATGATACATACTCGAGTGGCCACTTTCCATGTGTCCTAAGACTGCAGCCTCAACTGCGATATATGCGCCCGCGTCGCTGGAAGTTTGCCCAAGCCGATTGGACACTTTTTTCGTCTCTAGCGACATTCGATGACCGTCACTTTCCTAGCGTCGACGATGAGGTCACACATATTACAGACGTTATCCTTAGAGCTGCAGAACGTTCAATACCACGCACCTCCGAATTGCCCCGGCGCCCCCCCCGTTCCTTGGTGGAATGAGGCATGCCGTGACGCAATACGTGAGCGGCGACGTGCTCTTCGCGTTTTCCACCACCATCCTACTTTGGCCAACTGTATCCGCTATAAGCAGTTCCGTGCGCGATGCCGTCGCGTCAACCGCGATAGCAAGAAGGCTAGCTGGAACTTCTTTACTAGCTCATTTAACTCCTTCGCTCCCTTCTCGGAAGTTTGGAGTCGCATTCGACTGTTATATGGCGCGCCTAGTTTCTCCCCGGTCTCTGGGCTCACTGTCGCGCATGATACGTTAGTGGACCCCGTCGCAATTTCTAACTCATTGGGTCAACACTTTGCTGAGATTTCGAGCTCTTCAAATTACCTGCCAGCGTTTCTCCCGAAGAAACGTGCAGTGGAAGTGCAACCTCTTGCTTTCTCCTCTCAAAATCGCGAAAGCTATAATACTGTTTTCTCCATGCGGGAACTCCAACGTGCACTCTCTTCTTCTCGCTTCTCCGCCCCAGGACCAGATGGTATCCACATCCAAATGTTGCTGCATTTATCAACCCATAGTCTGTGTTACCTCCTTCGCCTCTATAATCGAATTTGGACCGACAGTACTTTTCCCAGACGATGGCGGGAAGCTATCGTCGTTCCTGTTCCAAAGCCTGGAAAGGACAAACATCTCCCCTCTAGCTATCGCCCCATTTCTCTCACGAGTAGTGTATGTAAGGTTTTGGAGCGTATGGTGAATTGCCGTTTAGCTTGGTGGCTGGAGTCCCACAGTCTTGTAACACCTGCCCAATGCGGTTTCCGAAAGCACCGTTCTGCAATTGACCATCTTGTTGCTCTCTCCACTTATATCATGAACAATTTTCTCCGGAAACGCCAAACAGTAGCAATGTTTTTTGATCTGAAGAGAGCATACGATGCCTGTTGGAAGACAGGCATCCTCCGCACACTGTTCTCTTGGTTCTTTCGAGATCGGCTGCCCCTTTTTCTTCGCGAATTTATGGCAGAGCGCACATTTAGAGTGCGGGTGAACACTACTCTCTCTCGTACTTTCTCCCAAGAAAACGGGTTACCCCAGGGCTCCGTGCTGAGTGTTGTACTGTTTGCCATTGCCATAAATCCAATTATGGACTGTCTCCTTCCTGATGTCTCGGGCTCCCTCTTTGTGGACGATTTTGCGCTCTACTACAGCTCTCAACGGACCAGCCGTCTTGAACGACGTCTTCAAGGATGTCTCGATCGCCTCCACTCTTGGAGCATCGAAACCAGCTTCCGCTTTTCTCCCGGTAAGACTGTGTGTGTTAATTTTTGGCGTCGTAAGGAGTTTCTTCCACCTTCCTTACATCTAGGACCTGTCAACCTTCCGTTTTCGGACGTAGCTAAATTCTTGGATCTTATGTTTGACAGAAAACTGTGCTGTTCCTCCCACATTTCCTATCTTTTGGCTCGCTGTCTGCGATCCCTCAACACCCTCCGTGTCCTGAATGGTACCTCCTGGGGAGCGGACCGCGTGGACCTTCTCCGCCTCTATCGCGCCTTAGTACGCTCGAAATTGGACTATGGAAGCATAGTTTACTCCTCTGCTCGGCCGTCTATTCTTGGATGTAGGGTATGCAGGCCGCCCTTCCTCCCTACTACCACTGGGAGTCCGCTTCCGTCAACTGCTCCATTCTCTTTCCTTCCACTTTCCTAAAACCTTCTTGACAACTTGGGGTACATCACCGCCTTGACTCCGTCCCTGGACCTGCCTGCTCCGTGACCTTTGTCAATTTCCCAAGGATGGTACCCCTTCACTTGTTTATCGTCAGGCATTTGTTGCTCTATGTGCACAAATGAAGGAAGCCAAATTTATTTACACTGATGGCTCGAAAACATCGTTAGGTGTAGGGAGTGCCTATATTGTTGGCGACACCCCAAATCGATTTCGGCTTCCCAACCAGTGTTCGGTTTATACTGCGGAGCTTTATGCTGTTCTCCAGGCTGTCCAATACATCCGTCGCCATCAGCAGATACAGTATGTTATCTGTTCAGATTCTCTCAGCTCTCTCCTCAGTCTCCAAGCTCTGTACCCTGTCCACCCTCTGGTCCACCGGATTCAGGACTGCCTCCATTTGCTCCACTTGGGGGACGTCTCTGTGGCGTTCCTCTGGATCCCAGGACACGTTGTTATCTGTGGAAATGAGGCGGCCGATATAGCGGCCAAGGCTGCAGTCTCTCTTCTTCAGCCAGCTATTTGCACGATTCCCTTCGCCGATCTAGGGAGTGTTTAATGTCGTCCTGTTACTCTTTTATGGCATGCACATTGGTCGACACTTCCCAATAGTAAATTGCAGGACGTGAAAGCTCTTCCCTGTGCTTGGACCTCTTCCTCCAGAACGCGTCATCGGGAGGAGGTAATTTTAACTAGACTCCGGATAGGGCACTGTCTTTTTAGCCATCGACATCTTGTAAGTGGTGATCCTCCTCCACTCTGTCCCCACTGCTGTCAGCTGTGGACGGTAAGACACCTTTTGCTTCAGTGCCCCTATTTTAATCCGTTACGCGTCCGTCTACAGCTGTCGCCTGATATATCTTCCATTTTAGCAGATGACACGCGCTTAGCTGATCGCGTTCTCGAGTTTATTAGTGCCAGTGAGATGACGTCAGTCATTTGAAGCTCTTTTTGGGGACAACAACCCCCTTCTATAGTGGTTTTTTAAGCTTTCTTTCTATTTTTAGTTTCTCCAATTTTTTGAGTTTCGTTCCCATTTCTGCCTTTTCCTAAGTCACAGTCTGGGCGCTAATGACCGTAGCAGTTTCGCGCCCTAAAACCATAACAAAAAAAAACAAAAAAGCGTCATCAACAAACGACCACAGATTGCTGCTCACCTCATCCTCCAAATCATTCACGTACATAAAGAACAACAGCATTTCTTTCATCCTTCCCCGATGCACCCCTGACGATACCTTGTCTCTTATGAACATTCACCCTCGAGGACAACATACCTAAGAAGTTTTCAAGCCACTCACATATTGGTAAACTTATTCCATATGCTTGTACCTTCACTGACAGCATGCAATTGGACATCATGTCAAATATTTTCTGAAAATCTAGAAATATGGAATGTACCTGTTGCTCTTCTGCCATAGTTCACTCTATATCATGCAAGTAAAGGGCACTCTGAGTTTTGTTTGAGTAATTTTGAGGGGAAGATAGATCAATTGTGCTCGTCTAACCTAACCCCCTCCCCTCCCCCAGAAAAATCGCGGGAAGATCAAATTCCAACAAGATACAGCATCACCCCATTGTTATCTCTACTAACCAAAGAAAATCGAGGAAATAAAGGCCACTTTGGCTACCCCACTAAACTAAGTCACCCGACGCCACCTCTTCCTAGGAACTGACTCCAAGTTTTGAATTTTGGTGGTAAAGAATGGTCAATACACGAATCTCTACTAAGTTAAGAAAATGACATGAAAGAAAGACACTTGGACTGTCTCCACTAACCTAAGTCATCTGACCGCCACCTCCTCCTAGAGATTCATGGGAGAAGGACTCAACCTCCACTGGGCTGGTGGAGAGAGGAACGAGTGTACTTTATTGATTTTGGAACAATTTACTTAGGGGTGGAGTATATTTATTACACAACAATTCGAGCCATACCGCCATCCAGTGTGTTTTTCATGAGCTCCAGAGAACAACTGACCTAGTGCACAGCACCACCACCAGAGTGCGCTATCATCCCTCTCATCTGTTTGACCACTTTCTCTCTGTCGCCATTCTAACAGGACACCTCTGTTGTGCGGATACTGACATCACAGATCGTGCTGTTCAGTCACTTGTGACGTGTGTGACACCCATACTGACATTACAGATTATGCTGTTCCACTGCTCTTGATGTGTGTGTGCGTGTGTGTACGTGTGTGTGTGTGTGTGTGTGTGTGTGTGTGTGTGTGTGTGTGTGTGTGTGTGTGTGATGCGCTTACAGACGTCACAGACTGTTCTATACAAAAACTGTTCCACCGCTCCTAAATAATTCAGTACACTGATGTGAGGACATGAAATCAACTCGTAAACTATCCAAATAATGCTTCGCATGGCCTACAGAGCTGCTTGCAAAATAGTCAAACAGACACGCACATCACTGTACCATCAACATGATGCGACAGTCCCCTGGAAAGTCACGCACAGCTGCCCGCAATCATGAGGCAGCAACATCCAATTCTTACTCCATACCTCAGAAACTACTCTCAAAATACGCTTTCACCTGGGCACAGTTGCTGACGCAACTGGATGAGAGTGAAGACCTATTTCTTCAGAGTGCGCACATTTTGGGTCCGGACCACATGCTCATGTTTTTTAACATTGCTGGTGCGATCACGCTATAGCTACGGTACAGGTCCAGTGGGAGCACTGATCACCAGTGTTTTCTGCAAAGGAGACAGTTATTTTCCACAGATCGTTAAATTGTATTCACAGTTAAACCCACACAATTTGTCTACTGATCATAAAATATATACATACTAGACTCACAAGAATATTGGAAACCAGGAACATATTTTCAAGTCTAACTAAAATGGCTCTGAACACTATGGGACTCAACATCTGAGGTCATAAGTACCCTAGAACTTAGAACTACTTAAACCCAACTAACCTAAGGACATCACACACTTCCATGCCCGAGGCAGTATTCCAACCTGCGACCGTAGCGGTCGTGCGGTTGCAATCTGAAGCACCTAGATACGCTTGGGCACTCTGGCTGGCTCTAACTAAAATTAAATATGTTTCCACAATGAGAATTTGATCTGCAACAGAGTGTACGCTGATATGAAACTTCCTGGTAGATTAAAACTGTTTGCCAGACCGAGACTCGAACTCGGGACCTTTGCCTTTCGCAGGCAAGTGCTCTACCACCTGAGCTACACAGGCATGTCTGACACCCCGTCCTCACAGCTTTACTTCTGCCAGTATCTCTTCTCCTACTACCAAACTTCACAGAAGCTCTCCTGCAAACCTCACAGAACTAGCACTTTCTGGAAGAAAGGATATTGCGGAGACATGGCTTAGCCACAGCCTGGGGGATACTGACAGAAGTAAAGGTGTGAGAATGGGACGTGAGTCATGCTTGGGTAGCTCAGATGGTACAGCACTTGCCCACGAAAGCCAAAGGTCCCGAATTTGAGTCTCAGTCTGACAGACAGTTCTAATCTCCCAAGGAGTTTCATACTATTAAATATTATTACAAATCCTACAACAGTCAGAAATCGATTGATGTACATGTAATTTCTGCTCTTGACGGTTGTGGTCCGAGAACGAATAATCATATCTATAGTGTACATAATTTTCCATGTAAAATATCTCTCTCATACCCTTGCAGTTATCTATGTGCTGAATCTATACATCACTCATGATAGGACACACACTCATCTTCTCTAGTCATGCTACTGCATAAGCCACAGTAACTTTACAATACTACATATACACATTTTACACAAACAGTGCACTTATATTTTATATCTATACAGCCTACACTCACACCGGCTGTATGTCACACTGCCCTTCAGCCCTAGAGAAGCACCGTCAGCCTTTTCTTTCTTTCCACAGATGTGACATTCAGCAGCAATAAACAATTTTACACTGATCACCATATTGCACCGCCAACTTAACCTTGCAAAGTGCCATACATATCGTCAGATATGGAAAGACACGTACTCAATTACACTCCTCTCCCACTGAGGACAGGAGCTTCAATACTAGAGCGTGAAACCGATCTCCATGTACCGTGTCGATCTAGTAAACATAAAATTCATATCCTCCGTCATACAAAATCATCCCTTTTACATCAGAGCACACTCAGCGGACCAAGGTCGCACCCTGAAGTGTTCTACAAATTTGGAATCGTCACCCCTCAGCACAAACGCGTTATTGTTTCTGATCGGAACCTGCTTCCTTGCTTGCTCGCTTTTCTACACACATCAAGCACTAGTCAGCATCCTACCGATCGCTAGCGCAACATAATTCCCAAGATATAGACTGGATATTATATCTCTACAAACCCCAAAATTTAGCGAGGTGCAGCATGCTGTAAACCACTGAGTAACTAGCAACAAATAGAGGAAACTGATATTTCCACTCTCCAATACCGATGTCAGTGACCTAACAGATTCCAAATCATCCCTATAATTTACAAGCCAACTAAGGTCTTTCCCATGTCTAGAGAAAAGGCAAACATGTCTTCCACATGCTAGATGCACACACCACTAAATAAGGGCGCGAAATGCGCAGAAGCAGTCAACCAAACAATTTACATGGGAGGCAATAACACTCCAGCGCAAACGCACATCCAGACACAATATTCTCAAATTTCCACTTGATCACAAAACCCGCCCAACACATACTGAGTATTAGTTCGCTATTCAGTCGTCTAGACGATGGCAAAGTTAACTCAGTTTCATTCCTACACTTTAACAGGCCTCTGCATTTGGACGCCTGCTGCCATTAAGAGGAAATGTGAATCATCACCACCACAGGCCACGCATACACGGAATCATTCTAGAAAACTGGTCACATATATGTTTTATCATTATATTTACAATTAAATGTTATGATCACGGTCTCAATTGAATGGCATTCGACAATGAACGAAGTATCCAAAATACACCCTGCTGAAGGCTGGGGCTCGGCAAATGGAAATATCTCTACTTTTCTTATGATTGGACATGCTCATTTCCTTTACACATATTGGAACACAAACACATACATTATAAGCCGTCAGCACAGGGACTGCGCTGTCGAACTTCAACATTGAACGAGCCGAGTTCAACGTGTTGCTGAACGCTCAGGAATGATGCGACTAGTGCATACGGTACGTGAGCCTCAACGTGGTATATGTGATCACGACGCACTCTAGCGGCAATTGTGGGATGTCCCTATTCGTAAATCACACTGTTTACTCAACGGGTGTGCGTAAAATCCCCATGTTAGCACTATTAAAACGCATGTTTCCTCCATTGTATATCACTTTTTCAAACCAACAGCTCAATTCATGGAATCAATGCTGGAAATAAGAATAATCTTCACAAGGATTTAAAGTCACTCTTGTAAAAACTGGTGTGCATTATTCAGCAACACACATTTTCAATAACTTACCAGCAGACATAAAAAGCTTAACAACCAATGAAATTCAGTTTAAGAGAAGCCTAAAAGATTTATTAGTGGCCAACTCCTTCTACTCCATTGATGAATTTCTCAGTGGAACCAACTGTACATATATATATATATAAAACCTTTTTTTATTTTAAATTCAGTGCATTAGTATTTGTAAAATGACTCTTTAAAAAAAATGGTTCAAATGGCTCTGAGCACTATGGGACTCAACATCTTAGGTCATAAGTCCCCTAGAACTTAGAACTACTTAAACCTAACCAACCTAAGGACATCACACACACCCATGCCCGAGGCAGGATTCGAACCTGCGACCGTACCAGTCCCGCGGTTCCGGACTGCAGCGCCAGAACCGCTCGGCCACCGCGGCCAGCAGACTCTTTCGTATAGTGTTCATTTAAAAATGACGATCATTCCACTTGGGACCTGTGGATGGTACATTTGCTTATTAGTTTCAGTTGTAAATATTTGTCATGTATTATTGTTTTTATGACATGTTCTACATTCTGGAGGACCTCCGCACTACAGATCAATTGGAGTGAAAGCAAATCTAATCTAATGTAATCTAAACACAAAAACTTCAATATCGATTTACATGTTTTAAGAGAAAAAGGAAAGTACCATGTCCAATCAGTAAGGACACATGCTTATAAAAGTTCCATTACAAGCAGTGGGACACAAATTTGCGATAGTTCTCCACATAAGATAAACATTATTTTATCTTTCCCATATTTTGGTAAAACCCTAAAGTCATTCTTACTTGATAACTGTTCCTACCCAATAGCAGAATCTTTGAAAGACGTGAATTACGAAACCCAAAAGAAAAAGGAACAAAATATGTTTATACAAGTAGCGCACACTGTCCTGTAGATTAAGCCAATCAAACAAACTCACTCCTCAAAAAAAAAAGGTGAACTTATGTTTATGTAACATCAGATATGTAGTATATGTTTATATTAAACTAATAATAAAGCATCAGAAGCAATGAAACACGTGAATGTCAGTAAAAAAATATTTGGACTTCGCAAGACATGAACCATCCTTTTACAACCCATTAAGTCGTGGACCATTGATGCTACTCATGACGCTTTTTTTTTATTATTTATTATTTTTTTTATCTCATTTTGTTCGCTTTTGTTCGTTGCTTCTGCCCGGGGCGGACGTGGTAACACATCCGTTGAAGTTCGTTGTTGATCGATTAAATCAGATTTTTTATTACAGAGGGCAGCTATCCCTCTGACACGCTGAGCTACCGCGCCGGCGTCGCTAAAGTGACAATTGGTTTGACTCCATTTCCTTTCTTACCACGTGCTGAATGCTTTAATCATAGCTATGTTACTACCTGAAATTTAATTATAACAAATTGTACCAAGAACAATCGATGGATTTTTGGTGGATCCTCAGTGTGTCGCTACCTTCAAATAACATAATCTCGAAACACGCAAAGTTTCAATAATTCTTTTGTCACGAATATGACGTTTCTCGTTATTTTATTGCAACGAATCACACAGTTAATAGCGGGTTTACGGGTGATTCTCAATTTGCTGGTGCTCAGAAACGACATACGAGGGTTATTCCAAAAGTTAGGTCCGATTGATTGCCAAATTGAAACCACAGTGAACATCAGAAATGTTTTACTTGTAAGAATTAGCTACACCTTTCAGCTACTTCTCTACGTAGTCGCCGTTCTGACTTAGAGTTTTGTCATAGCGTTGTACCAACTTTTCAATAGCCTCATCATAGAAGGCAGCCGCCAGTGCTTTCCGCCAATTCTCCACGCTGGCCTACACCTCGTTGTCTGTGTCAAAATGTTGTCTTCAAAGACAGCGGTTCATGTGACCAGAGATGAAACTCAGGGGGAGACAATTGCGGACTGTATTGTGGGTAATCTAACATTTCCATTTGAAAACGATGCAGGAGCATCTTCATTGCCCCTGCAGAATGCGGCTGAGAATTGTCGTGAAGACGAAACAGCACGACAGTTATGTAATGTTGACTGCATAGCTTCAGGCGAAATTTCTCACCAGGCCCTCGTACTTGGCGGCAGACACTATTTTCTAGACATCTTTACGCACTCACTGCGAGCTCAGAAATGAGAAGAGCGACGTGATGCTAACTGGGGTTATACTAGAGACACTACCCAACACATCTGTGCAAAGCTTTATCGGATTTTCATAGTCGTTTCCATTTCGCGACCGATCGGACCTTACTTTTGGAATAACCCTCGTATATACGTAAAGGCTTGAACTGAATGCCAATATGGTGCCTCATAGCTATGTGCTGAATTGCTCTGCACGGTCGGAAAGACTCCCAAACGTGCTGTTCCACGCTATGACGTCGGGACAGCACGTTTGGGAGTTCTACGCTCAATGTTCGGAAGCACAGTCCTTGTGCCGATGGCTTAATCCTCAAATGCGAACATATCACGCACCCCCCTCCCCACTACTACTAAATATAGTACTTGACCGATAAATGATTCCACACTATGCGAAATAATACAGACCGAAAATCAGCGATGGGTGGGCATGTCTCTTAGATTTTTCTTGTGAGTGCTACCACTGTGCCTTCGAAAGAGAGATGTAATCGGCCAGATGTTAAAAAAAAACCGATCGCAACAGCTACTGCATGTTACTGTCACAAGCTATCTTGGTTCTATAGGTGCACACAAGTATCCATGTTAAAAACTATACCCTCTTTACAAATCGAGGTACGACATTACCTCTGAATGAAGTGGTTTTCTCTGGACAAATACCGTGATGGTGATCGTAGGAATGTGTCTTATCAGACCAACACGTTGCCCACGATGCAACCTTGTGATAAAATTACCGCATTTTGAAAGTGATTCGGCTAAGGAACATGGTATGTAAGCGCTATTTGCGGCTCGTTCACACTGCCCCAGCTAGATAATTCTATAGTATTTGTAGCACATCCTGTCTCCATACCATATCACCACTGAGTTACAGGCGATGACTGATTGACAAAGAACACCAACAGCAGTAGTAGATGATGTGCCGATTGAGGTCGTTAGAAAATGTACACTAGCTTCTCAGATCTCTAGTGTTATGCTATCCTCTAGAAATGATGTCTGGGATTTGGAAACAGGTCTTTCCATTCAAGCGCATACCTGGATCGGATGACACACACAAGTGAATCATATTTCTGGCACTCTCATATCTCGCAATGAGTCACCTTCCTCGAACCCGTCTGCTACAGTAAAATTACAACCTGGTTTTAGCCAGTCCCTACGCATCTTGCAGCTACGGCCATTTCTACAGCTTCGCGCATGTGATCGTTCCATTTTAAGTCGGAACTGAGCAGAAGTCGGAGAAAACCATATTCACCACCTCCTGCAACCCGTGTAGAAACAGAGTGACCATTCGATGGAAATGAGCGCGTTGTGGTACATCCCCAAACTACATACAAGTACTACAGATTGGCGTCCATTCAAATCTATCACCCCAACATGCTATCATCGTTATTCTCTACACCAAAACAGAGAAAAATTAAGAACTTTAGGAGTTCCACTAACTTCATCCGATATAGAACTCACCTAGGCGCCATTGGTCGCTCGTTGATGCAAAGCTGCGGTGCGGCTCCACCATGGAGAGGGAGATTTCGCAATGCTTAACCAGAATAGCGCAGCATGCAGTCCTCTAAGCATTACTAACGGTATACCCCATCCCTCACCGAATTTACATCTCAAACTGCCACAGCTAGTGCTGCCTGTGCGGCACGATTCTGTCAAATATACAGGCACTGCAGAGGCCACTTTAAAATCCATCACCTATACCCTAGGCGAATGATCGTATCCCACAGACTATACTAAGTCGCAAAAGACGCTCCCTCTGGTCCTGTTTAGTTGTTTGAAACACTGTTTACTAATACGCTTAGTACAAGACCAAATATTTCGGTTTCCTGCCACTTCTTCGAATCCTGTGCCAGGTTCTAAACTGACATTAAGAAGTACTGATCCACGGCCTTTCGCAGGAAATTAGACGTTGCACAGTGTAAATCATGTTATTATGGCGGATACCATAACACACCACACACTGGCTGATTTTAAATAAAAGACAGTTACAACATAAGGAAACCGGAAGAGTTTGCTCTCGCTGTGTAGTCTCCAAACTACTGTCCGATGATGCTTCACGAGCTCTACATTTAGACTCATCTCTCACACTGACGGAATAGCTGATAACTCTACGTTCCTTTCCGACTGATTCCTCATATTGTAGTCATGTGCGCGAGCCCTGTTTCACTGGTAAAAACCCTCAGAAGGTGTCACCCATCCACAAAACTCATTCCCCAGCTCAGACAAGCGCTGTCAGTCAATCATTATGTGGTAACCAATAGCGTGCCAATGCATGGATGGGATGGAAAAGACGCTGCCAATGTAGTGTAATAATAAGCATCACAGTCGTTAGCGCGAACAATTTTAGTAATTTTACAGTAACTTCAACACCGGCCAATGATGTGACAGCATGTTTTCCCAATTTCAGTATCATAGCTAAACCACCCATTTTCCACTTTGCGACTATCACTGCTAACATGGATAGATGAATGTGCAGAACGTCCATTCAGTATTAATTCTCAAGCACATAAATCATCAAAGTATACCAGACAGTGCTCCACATATTTGTAACACCTCGAGCATAGTGATTACTTTACGATCTATCTCTATGTGTATGGGAGTCACAGATCATTCTCGCTGTCTTAGGGTAAAATTAGAGAGTGAAAGACCCTCCTTACATTGTCATTGACCAATCCACCATGCAGCACCGTTACTGAATTAATCTGCAACAGTCCACAAGAGGACCGCAACACTCCACGTCTCGTGAATGAATGGAGCTTTCCGAGTCCTCATCCATCCAAGTGCACGAGATTTCTCGAGATGCGTCCATGTCGAGGAGCTTATCGATGTATAGTAACAGATTTCAAAGTGTCGTGATGTAATAGCAGACGTTTAAGAACAATAAACGACAGATTTTTACTCATGATGGAGGTCCGGACGGTTGGAGTTCGACGCATTTTTACGTAAATCAACCAAGCTATCAGCTCTAAAGTATTGTCCCAGAGTCTAGGATCGGTATCTGGAAGGTATCGGTAAAAAAGAACATAAGCGCTCTCCTAAGGTTACAACGTTCTGCACTTAAAACGAGCTATAATGTTAGATGGCCTGCGTTTCCAACCTATCGGTCGTATGGAATGTAGTACTGTTAATATTCGAATGTAAGAAATATATTTCAAGCACATGACATACATCCTTCTTCCTGGTTTCTCTACGATAAACTACGTTATCGAACTGTAACACGAAAAAACTACTACTGTAAAACATTTGCTCTGCGTGATACGAGCACAATATGGCTTTCAGGAGACGTATAGTGTCCAATGTTCATATCCGACCGCGGTTCAGAAATTATACGATGCCTGCATCAGACCTATACAAAATGATCGTTAGTAGCGGGGGATACCTCCTACAGAGAAACAGATAAACGCATAGCACCAGCATGCGACATGTGAAAATTACAAGTCATTCCGTCACTAACTCTGTAAACAGCACATCTGTCAGGCAAATGTGTACATGGAGATTGTAGCGCCTCACAAGCACCTATCGCTAACTTAGTTATGACGCTGAAGCCCCGATTTTACACCAAAGATGCGACCGGGGGGGGGGGGGGGATGGAGTACATCGCATTTATCAGAAACGTGTTTAGAGGAATGTGTCTATTTTCATCACACATGAGATGCACGTAGTCTGATGACCGACAGGTTTACCGTTAAAGATCGCAAGTAGACAGTGCTTTAAACCACATAGATCATGTGGCTGTATTCGAGTACACCGCAGGCTATGTCACGCGACTGATGCATCTGGATAGAACAGTGGAAAAATTGACCTGCAACATCTTCTCCTTCTCTAGAATGCATCAGTAAACCATTAAATCGTACCTCGTTACAGCTCCATCTCAATCGATCATCCCATGCACTCTCTGTTATCCTTCAACACAGAGGCAGTTACGTTTAGAGGTGAATGGTTCTACATCCTCCTAAAAAGCATTAAATACAGTAGGCAAAACGCGTGTATCACTCGTACCTCAATAGACATACAGTATAATGCTGCCTTGACGAAAAAAAAAAAAAAAAAAAAATTACTGCCTCCCTGATTCCCGTCGTTTCGATTTCGACGTTTTCTCGGATTCTTCTTGTTGCCACATACTTGTTCCCATGTACAAATTGTTCAGCTTGAACCAGAAGATACACAATAACTTCCTCAATTTCCCTGCATTTCGATGTATATTCGGTCAATTTATATCTATTCCCTCATCACTTTTCACAATATTATCGATTTTATGTCAGATCTATCCATGCGATCATGACATAACCTTTCGTTCTGTGTTCTAACATTGCTCGTAAATGTAGCACAGCCGCCAACACCTAGCCCAAATGCACTGATTGGGAAGCATAATATAGCACTGTACTCGACTGGATCCAGTCACTTCCACATTTGGAGAGTTGTTTGCTATGTTTTCTGTATGTCTGCGTATATGCATACCTTGGGGAAGGCTCCCAGGACCCAGTCCCCTCCGCTGGTGGACTAAACTTCGTAAATAGAATACGTGTCCAACGTAACGCGTGATTGGTCTACTCGCGAATTCTATCGCAGATGTGACGTGTGGTGGATTCGCTTGCGAACATAGGTCCGGATATATAGTCTGTGGCAGATCCATATTTGAACCCTAAATCGGATGTGGTATATTATGGATCTTCATCCCAACGCCGCTTTGTACATTGCACGTGGCAGATCCACCATCAAATGGTTCAAATGGCTCTGAGCCCTATGGGACTTAACGTCTGTGGTCATCAGTCCCCTAGAACTTAAAACTGCTTAAACCTAACTAACCTAAGGACATCACGCACATCCATGCCCGAGGTAGGATTCGAACCTGCGACCGTAGCAGCCGCGCGGTTCCGGACTGCGCGCCTAGAACCGCTAGACCACCGCGGCCGGCAGATCCACCATCAAACCATATCTAGTGAGCTACTTGTATAAAGATATTTTGTTCCTTTTTCTTTTGGGTTTCGTAATTCACGTCTTTCAAAGATTCTGCTACTGGGTAGGAACAGTTATCAAGTAAGAATGACTTTAGGGTTTTACCAAAATATGGGAAAGATAAAATAATGTTTATCTTATGTGGAGAACTATCGCAAATTTGTGTCCCACTGCTTGTAATGGAACTTTTATAAGCATGTGTCCTTACTGATTGGACATGCTACTTTCCTTTTTCTCTTAAAACATGTAAATCGATATTGAAGTTTTTGTGTTTAGATTACATTAGATTAGATTTGCTTTCACTCCAATTGATCTGTAGTGCGGAGGTCCTCCAGAATGTAGAACATGTCATAAAAACAATAATACATGACAAATATTTACAACTGAAACAAATAAGCAAATGTACCATCCACAGGTCCCAAGTGGAATGCTCGCCATTTTTAAATGAACATTATACGAAAGAGTCTGCTGGCCGCGGTGGCCGAGCGGTTCTGGCGCTGCAGTCCGGAACCGCGGGACTGGTACGGTCGCAGGTTCGAATCCTGCCTCGGGCATGGGTGTGTGTGATGTCCTTAGGTTGGTTAGGTTTAAGTAGTTCTAAGTTCTAGGGGACTTATGACCTAAGATGTTGAGTCCCATAGTGCTCAGAGCCATTTGAACCATTTTTTTTAAAGAGTCATTTTACAAATACTAATGCACTGAATTTAAAATAAAAAAAGGTTTTATATACACTCCTGGAAATGGAAAAAAGAACACATTGACACCGGTGTGTCAGACCCACCACCATACTTGCTCCGGACACTGCAAGAGGGCTGTACAAGCAATGATCACACGCACGGCACAGCGGACACACCAGGAACCGCGGTGTTGGCCGTCGAATGGCGCTAGCTGCGCAGCATTTGTGCACCGCCGCCGTCAGTGTCAGCCAGTTTGCCGTGGCATACGGAGCTCCATCGCAGTCTTTAACACTGGTAGCATGCCGCGACAGCGTGGACGTGAACCGTATGTGCAGCTGACGGACTTTGAGCGAGGGCGTATAGTGGGCATGCGGGAAGCCGGGTGGACGTACCGCCGAATTGCTCAACACGTGGGGCGTGAGGTCTCCACAGCACATCGATGTTGTCGCCAGTGGTCGGCGGAAGGTGCACGTGCCCGTCGACCTGGGACCGGACTGCAGCGACGCACGGATGCACGCCAAGACCGTAGGATCCTACGCAGTGCCGTAGGGGACCGCACCGCCACTTCCCAGCAAATTAGGGACACTGTTGCTCCTGGGGTATCGGCGAGGACCATTCGCAACCGTCTCCATGAAGCTGGGCTACGGTCCCGCACACCGTTAGGCCGTCTTCTGCTCACGCCCCAACATCGTGCAGCCCGCCTCCAGTGGTGTCGCGACAGGCGTGAATGGAGAGACGAATGGAGACGTGTCGTCTTCAGCGATGAGAATCGCTTCTGCCTTGGTGCCAATGATGGTCGTATGCATGTTTGGCGCCGTGCAGGTGAGCGCCACAATCAGGACTGCATACGACCGAGGCACACAGGGCCATCACCCGGCATCATGGTGTGGGGAGCGATCTCCTACACTGGCCGTACACCACTGGTGATCGTCGAGGGGACACTGAATAGTGCACGGTACATCCAAACCGTCATTGAACCCATCGTTCTACCATTCCTAGACCGGCAAGGGAACTTGCTGTTCCAACAGGACAATGCACGTCCGCATGTATCCCGTGCCACCCAACATGCTCTAGAAGGTGTAAGTCAACTACCCTGGCCAGCAAGATCTCCGGATCTGTCCCCCATTGAGCATGTTTGGGACTGGATGAAGCGTCGTCTCACGCGGTCTGCACGTCCAGCACGAACGCTGGTCCAACTGAGGCGCCAGGTGGAAATGGCATGGCAAGCCGTTCCACAGGACTACATCCAGCATCTCTACGATCGTCTCCATGGGAGAATAGCAGCCTGCATTGCTGCGAAAGGTGGATATACACTGTACTAGTGCCGACATTGTGCATGCTCTGTTGCCTGTGTCTATGTGCCTGTGGTTCTGTCAGTGTGATCATGTGATGTATCTGACCCCAGGAATGTGTCAATAAAGTTTCCCCTTCCTGGGACAATGAATTCACGGTGTTCTTATTTCAATTTCCAGGAGTGTATATACACTCCTGGAAATTGAAATAAGAACACCGTGTATATATACACTCCTGGAAATTGAAATAAGAACACCGTGAATTCATTGTCCCAGGAAGGGGAAACTTTATTGACACATTCCTGGGGTCAGATACATCACATGATCACACTGACAGAACCACAGGCACATAGACACAGGCAACAGAGCATGCACAATGTCGGCACTAGTACAGTGTATATCCACCTTTCGCAGCAATGCAGGCTGCTATTCTCCCATGGAGACGATCGTAGAGATGCTGGATGTAGTCCTGTGGAACGGCTTGCCATGCCATTTCCACCTGGCGCCTCAGTTGGACCAGCGTTCGTGCTGGACGTGCAGACCGCGTGAGACGACGCTTCATCCAGTCCCAAACATGCTTAATGGGGGACAGATCCGGAGATCTTGCTGGCCAGGGTAGTTGTCTTACACCTTCTAGAGCACGTTGGGTGGCACGGGATACATGCGGACGTGCATTGTCCTGTTGGAACAGCAAGTTCCCATGCCGGTCTAGGAATGGTAGAACGATGGGTTCGATGACTTTTTGGATGTACCGTGCACTATTCAGTGTCCCCTCGACGATCACCAGTGGTGTACGGCCAGTGTAGGAGATCGCTCCCCACACCATGATGCCGGGTGTTGGCCCTGTGTGCCTCGGTCGTATGCAGTCCTGATTGTGGCGCTCACCTGCACGGCGCCAAACACGCATACGACCATCATTGGCACCAAGGCAGAAGCGACTCTCATCGCTGAAGACGACACGTCTCCATTCGTCCCTCCATTCACGCCTGTCGCGACACCACTGGAGGCGGGCTGCACGATGTTGGGGCGTGAGCGGAAGACGGCCTAACGGTGTGCGGGACCATAGCCCAGCTTCATGGAGACGGTTGCGAATGGTCCTCGCCGATACCCCAGGAGCAACAGTGTCCCTAATTTGCTGGGAAGTGGCGGTGCGGTCCCCTACGGCACTGCGTAGGATCCTACGGTCTTGGCGTGCATCCGTGCGTCGCTGCGGTCCGGTCCCAGGTCGACGGGTACGTGCACCTTCCGCCGACCACTGGCGACAACATCGATGTACTGTGGAGACCTGACGCCATACGTGATGAGCAATTCGGCGGTACGTCCACCCGGCCTCCCGCATGCCCACTATACGCCCTCGCTCAAAGTCCGTCAACTGCACATACGGTTCACGTCCACGCTGTCGCGGCATGCTACCAGTGTTAAAGACTGCGATGGAGCTCCGTATGCCACGGCAAACTGGCTGACACTGACGGCGGCGGTGCACAAATGCTGCGCAGCTAGCGCCATTCGACGGCCAACACCGCGGTTCCTGGTGTGTCCGCTGTGCCGTGCGTGTGATCATTGCTTGTACAGCCCTCTCACAGTGTCCGGAGCAAGTATGGTGGGTCTGACACACCGGTGTCAATGTGTTCTTTTTTCCATTTCCTGGAGTGTATGTACAGTTGGTTCCACTGAGAAATTCATCAATGGAGTAGAAGGAGTTGGCCACTAATAAATCTTTTAGGCTTCTCTTAAACTGAATTTCACTGGTTGTTAAGCTTTTTATGTCTGCTGGCAAGTTATTGAAAATGTGTGTTGCTGAATAATGCACACCAGTTTTTACAAGAGTGACTTTAAATCCTTGTGAAGATTATTCTTATTTCCAGCATTGATTCCATGAATTGAGCTGTTGGTTTGAAAAAGTGATATACAATGGAGGAAACGTGCGTTTTAATAGTGCTAACATGGGGATTTTACGCACACCCGTTGAGTAAACAGTGTGATTTACGAATAGGGACATCCCACAATTGCCGCTAGAGTGCGTCGCGATCACATATACCACGTTGAGGCTCACGTACCGTATGCACTAGTCGCATCATTCCTGAGCGTTCAGCAACACGTTGAACTCGGCTCGTTCAATGTTGAAGTTCGACAGCGCAGTCCCTGTGCTGACGGCTTATAATGTATGTGTTTGTGTTCCAATATGTGTAAAGGAAATGAGCATGTCCTATCATAAGGAAAGTAGAGATATTTCCATTTGCCGAGCCCCAGCCTTCAGCAGGGTGTATTTTGGATACTTCGTTCATTGTCGAATGCCATTCAATTGAGACAGTGATCATAACATTTAATTGTAAATATAATGATAAAACATATATGTGACCAGTTTTCTAGAATGATTCCGTGTATGCGTGGCCTGTGGTGGTAATGATTCACGTTTCCTCTTAATGGCAGCAGGCGTCCAAATGCAGAGGCCTGTTGAAGTGTAGGAATGAAACTGAGTTAACTTTACCATCGTCTAGACGACTGAATAGCGAACTAATACTCAGTATGTGTTGGGCGGGTTTTGTGATCAAGTGGAAATTTGAGAATATTGTGTCTGGATGTGCGTTTGCGCTGGAGTGTTATTGCCTCCCATGTAAATTGTTTGGTTGACTGCTTCTGCGCATTTCGCGCCCTTATTTAATGGTGTGTGCATCTAGCATGTGGAAGACATGTTTGCCTTTTCTCTAGACATGGGAAAGACCTTAGTTGGCTTGTAAATTATAGGGATGATTTGGAATCTGTTAGGTTACTGACATCGGTATTGGAGAGTGGAAATATCAGTTTCCTCTATTTGTTGCTAGTTACTCAGTGGTTTACAGCATGCTGCACCTCGCTAAATTTTGGGGTTTGTAGAGATACACTCCTGGAAATTGAAATAAGAACACCGTGAATTCATTGTCCCAGGAAGGGGAAACTATATTGACACATTCCTGGGGTCAGATACATCACATGACCACACTGACAGAACCACAGGCACATAGACACAGGCAACAGAGCATGCACAATGTCGGCACTAGTACAGTGTATATCCACCTTTCGCAGCAATGCAGGCTGCTATTCTCCCATGGAGACGATCGTAGAGATGCTGGATGTAGTCCTGTGGAACGGCTTGCCATGCCATTTCCACCTGGCGCCTCAGTTGGACCAGCGTTCGTGCTGGACGTGCAGACCGCGTGAGACGACGCTTCATTCAGTCCCAAACATGCTCAATGGGGGACAGATCCGGAGATCTTGCTGGCCAGGATAGTTGACTTACACCTTCTAGAGCACGTTGGGTGGCACGGGATACATGCGGACGTGCATTGTCCTGTTGGAACAGCAAGTTCCCATGCCGGTCTAGGAATGGTAGAACGATGGGTTCGATGACTTTTTGGATGTACCGTGCACTATTCAGTGTCCCCTCGACGATCACCAGTGGTGTACGGCCAGTGTAGGAGATTGCTCCCCACACCATGATGCCGGGTGTTGGCCCTGTGTGCCTCGGTCGTATGCAGTCCTGATTGTGGTGCTCACCTGCACGGCGCCAAACACGCATACGACCATCATTGGCACCAAGGCAGAAGCGACTCTCATCGCTGAAGACGACACGTCTCCATTCGTCCCTCCATTCACACCTGTCGCGACACCACTGGAGGCGGGCTGCACGATGTTGGGGCGTGAGCGGAAGACGGCCTAACGGTGTGCGGGACCATAGCCCAGCTTCATGGAGACAGTTGCGAATGGTCCTCGCCAATACCCCACGAGCAACATTGTCCCTAATTTGCTGGGAAGTGGCGGTGCGGTCCCCTACGGCACTGCGTAGGATCCTACGGTCTTGGCGTGCATCCGTGCGTCGCTGCAGTCCGGTCCCAGGTCGACGGGCACGTGCACCTTCCGCCGACCACTGGCGACAACATCGATGTACTGTGGAGACCTGATGCCCCACGTGTTGAGCAATTCGGCGGTACGTCCACCCGGCCTCCCGCATGCCCACTATACGCCCTCGCTCAAAGTCCGTCAACTGCACATACGGTTCACGTCCACGCTGTCGCGGCATGCTACCAGTGTTAAAGACTGCGATGGAGCTCCGTATGCCACGGCAAACTGGCTGACACTGACGGCGGCGGTGCACAAATGCTGCGCAGCTAGCGCCATTCGACGGCCAACACCGCGGTTCCTGGTGTGTCCGCTGTGCCGTGCGTGTGATCATTGCTTGTACAGCCCTCTCGCAGTGTCCGGAGCAAGTATGGTGGGTCTGACACACCGGTGTCAATGTGTTCTTTTTTCCACTTTCAGGAGTGTATAATATCCAGTCTTTATCTTGGGAATTATGTTGCGCTAGCGATCGGTAGGATGCTGCCTAGTGCTTGATATCGACAAGTACCACGAAAATGGTATAATGTTATGGTGAACCATGCGAAAATAGTGTGTTTTTGAAATCTCCGAGTCTGGAGATGTGTGTAGAAAAGCGAGCAAGCAAGGAAGCAGGTTCCAATCAGAAACAGTAACGCGTTTGTGCTGAGGGGTGACGATTCTGAATTTGTAGTACACTTCTGGGTGTGACTTTGGTCCGCTGAGTGTGCTCTGATGTAAAAGGGATGATTTTGTATGGTGGAGGATATGAATTGTATGTTTACTAGATCGACAGGGTACGTGGAAATATATTGCTGGGATGGAGATCGATTTCACGCTCTAGTAGTGAAGCTCCTGTCCTCAGTGGGAGAGGAGTGTACTTGAGTAAAAGTCTTTCAGTATTTGACGATGTGTATGGCACTTTGCGAGGTTTAGTTGGCGGTGCGGCCAGCCAGTGTGGCCAATCGGTTCTAGGCGCTTCAGTCTGGAACCGCACGACCACTACGGTCGCAGGTTCGAATCCTGCCTCAGGCATGGATGTGTGTGGTGTCCTTAGGTTAGTTAGGTTTAAGTAGTTCTAAGTTCTAGGGGACTGGTGACCTCAGATGTTGAGTCCCATCGTGCTCATAGCCATTTGAACCATTTTTAGTTGGCGGTGCAATTTGGTGATCAGTGTAAAATAGTTTATTGCTGCTGAATGTCACATCTGTAGAAAGAAAGAAAAGGCTGACAATGCTTCCCTAGGGCTGAGGAGCATTGTAACATATAGCCAATGTGAGTGTAGGCAGGTCATAATTTTTTTAGTGCTGCATAGATATAAAATATTAGTGCACTGTTTGTGTAAAATGTGTATATGTTGTATTGTAAAGTTACTGTGGCTTATGTTGTAGCATGACTAGAGAAAATGAGTGTGTGTCCTATCATGAGGGATGTATATTTTCAGCACACAGATAACTGCGAGGGTATGAGAGAGATATTTTATAAGGAAAATTATGCATGCTATAGATATGAATATTCGTTCTCGAACTACAACTGTCAAGAGCAGAAATTATGTGTACATTGATCGGTGTCAGACTGTTGTGGTATTCGTAGAAATATTTAATTGTAGTTAGACTTGTAAATATGTTTCTGGCTTCCAGTATTCTTGTGAGTCTAGTATGTTTGTATTTGATGATCAGTAGCGAACTTTCGTGGGTTTAACTGTGAGTGCAGTTTAGCGATCGGTGGGAAATGATTTTAGTGTTAAAAGTCTCCTTTGCAGAAAACAATGGTGAAAGGTGCTCCCACTCGACCCGTACTACAGCTGTAGTGTGATTGCGCCAGCAACATTAAGAAACACAAGAGCATGCGGTGTGGACCCGGCATGTGCATGCCATGAAAAAATAGGTCTTCAGCCTTGTCCTGTGGCGTCAGCAACTGTACGCAGGTGAACACATATTTTGATAGGAGTTTCTGAGGTACAGAGTATGAATTGGATGTCGCTGCAGGCAGCTGTGCATGACTTGGCAGCCGACGGTTGCGTTACTTAGCTGGTAGCCTCTAGTCTCCAGTGCGGTGCAGTGGACAGGGCACTGCAGGCGGTGCTTGTGTGTGTCTGTTGGATTATTTTGCAAGCAGGTCTGTAGGCTGTGCTACAGTGGTGGAACAGTTTTTGTGTAGCACGTTCTGCGACGTCTGTATGCACATCACACACACACCCGCGCGCGCGCGCGCGCGCACACACACACACACACACACACACACACACACACACACAAACACACACACACACACACGAGAGGTGGAGCAGTACAATCTTTGACATTAGTATGTGCATCACACACACATCACGAGCGGTTGAACAGCATGATCTGTGACATCGGTATCCGCACGTCACAGGTGTTCCGTTAGAATGGCGATAGAGAGAAAGCTGTCGAACAGATGAGACGGATGATAGCGCGCTCTGGTGGTGGTGCTGTGGACTAGGTCAGTTCTGCTCTGGACGTTGTTGCGAACAGACGGGATGGCGGTAGTGGCTCAAATTGTTTAAATAAAGACTGGTGCATGATTTCAATAGTTGACAAATAGCCAACATGTCTGCAGTGTCTTTTAGTGGTTCGCATGTCTTTAGGCTGTGTGACGTGACCCCCAGCATGTCAGAGTGTGTGTTTTGTATCAGTGTAATAAATATACTCAATCCCTATATAAATTGCTCCAAAATAAATAAAGTACATTCCTTCCTCTCCCCACCAGCCCAGCGAAGGTTGAGTCCTTCTCCCACGAATCCCTAGGAGGAGGTGGCGGTCGGGTGACTTAGGTTAGGAAGAGGTAGTCCAAGTGTCCTTTCTTTCATGTCATTTTCTTAACTTAGTAGTGGTATGCGGACCGACCTTTCTTTACAACTAAAATTTAAACTTGGCGCCAGTTCCTAGGAAGAGTTGGCGGTCGGATGACTTAGTTTAGTGGAGGTAGCCCAAGTGACATATTTTCCACCGATTTTCTTAGGTTAGTGGAGATAACCTTGTGGTGATTCATTATCCTGTTGGAATTTGAACTTCCCGCCATATTTCAGGGGGAGGGCGATGTGGCACTTTCCCAGCAAAAGCCGTCATCTTGGATTAATGTACTGGCGCCAAGCAAACAAGTGTGAGCTGTAGGTCACTCGTCAATGGTCTACCCTGGAATAAACTTCTGCCTTCTCATACATTTCTTTGAGTTACTGGAACATTCCCCTGGTTCCAAAATTGCTATGGGACTTCATTTTATGATATAGGATCTGCAATATGTTGTGACACCACAGAGCTGGATGGTGCAAGCACTGCAGGGGATACATATGGTGATGTTCCATCGTTTAATATCAAAAGTTCAATAACTTCAAATATTGTACCAGCTGCATTTTTAAATGAGTTTGCGTTCGAACTGGGCATGTCTTGAACGAGTGTGCATAACTTCTCTCTCGTTTAACTGTCTCTGGTGTATTGATAATTTATCACTGCAGACAGCTTTTCATTTATTTATTTTCGTTTTGGCTTTTTCACGAATTGACTTATGCTTCTTCCTCTCAATCCCCTTCGTTAGGAAATGGTTATTCTGACTCAACATTTGGTGATGTATGAAATGAGGACAGTGTGTCAGGAAGAAACTCCAAATGATGTTCCCATGGCCAGTTCTGATACTTCTTTCCTGATACTGTGCCTCGCTTTATGAATTTTGGTACTGGCTATAGAAGTCTCGTAGAATCTTCCGATTTGCTCAAACTGCCTCACCTGTCAATCAAGCCACATGAAAACTATTTTATTTCATATGACACATTTATTACTGACAAATGATACATTTTTCCAGGTATTTGGCCACATACCATCGCTTTTTAATTCCGCTGGAGAAGGACAGCTGTCTCCAGCTTAGTCAAATGTGTGTGTCAAGAACTGTACTTCCTTTTTACAACCACTGGGATTTACCTCAGCGGCCTCTCCCATCGGAGGTTCGACTCCTCCCTCGGGCATGGGTGTGTGTTGTTCTTGGCGTAAGTTAGTTTCAGTTGTGTGTAAGTCTAGGGACCGATGACCTCAGCAGTTTGGTCCCTTAAGAATTCACGCACATTTGAACATTTATTTACCTCGGCCAGAAGAGGAAATCTGGAAGAAAGTTGAGATGGGATTGGACGGTGGCAATTTCCTAACTGCACTGGCAACTTAGATGGGAAGTGTACTAATAAGAGTTGCTCAAATTATTTTTGTTACAAAAACTTGTTTTCAATTGTCCTGCTTGCAGTTATTGTTCACAACTGCAACTCTGCAGTTATCGACGTGGTCATCAATGGCAGGCACTGTGACCTCACAAGTTTAGAAAACTCCACAATTTTCCGCGAATTCATACGAGAAAAATGTATTTCTGCCTCCGAAACCATTGCCGGGCACAAATATGTCCATCGCACATGTGCTGACAGGTGATGAAGGATTTAAATCACAGACTTATCTGATGACCCATTTCCGCAAATCAGCGGCGTTGGAAGATAATTTATAAGCAATTTCCAATAAACAAACAAGCAATGGCCGTCGTGTGGTGGAAAATGCCATCGGTATACTCGCTCAAGAGTGACGACGAGTCTTTTTAAGGCCTACAGACTTAACAATCGATATTTGTGAAGCTGTTGTCAAAGCAGCATATTTGTAGCTTAAATTGTTCCAGTGTGTGCAAGCACATTATTATTTCCAACTGAACTGTTTGTACACTAAAATATTTATTTGGTACTATATCGTGCACCTACGCATTTACTTATAAACAAAATCAACACAAGTTCGACATACACCTTTGTGAATTTTTTTGTTGTTGCATTTTTCATCACTATTTACAATCACAGTATCGTATATCGTACAAAAGCACATTTGCAAGTAGCAAATCAGTCGGTCTGTCTGTTTCTGCAGCTATCTTGCGCCCATCTTCTCGCCACAGACTTAGTAGCCAGCTGCACACCGCAGGCAAGGGCAGTCTGGCGCGGGTGTCCACTTTCCATTTAACGACGATACCGTAGCTTGCGACACAGAGACTGCGCCGAGTGCCCGTGCAGGCTGCGCGCTCCCTGTTTGACAGAGCCTTAATGCGCTCGTACATGGAAGTCGTTTATACAAGTGGACTAGTACTAAAAATAATGGCTCTGAGCACTATGGGACTTAACATCTAGAACTTAGAACTACTTAAACCTACCTAACCTAAGGACATCACACAACACCAAGTCATCACGAGGCAGAGAAGACTAGTACTAAAAGACGAGTTTAATGACAGGTAAAAATATTTGTGAACACTTTGCAATAAATTATTGAGTGCCTGAATGCCGATGCAATGAACATTAAAATTATACTAAAAAAATCAATGGCATTAGTAGTGCCCTGCTTGACACAGAAACGTCGTTTAAATATCTGCGTGTAACATTGCAAAGCGATATGAAATGGAATAAGCATGTGAAGATTGTGGCAGGAAAGGCAAATGGTCGGCTTCAGTTTATTGGGAGACTTCCATCTGTAAGGGCGACTACATATAGGACGCTAGTGCGACCTATTCTTGAGTACTACTCGAGTGTTTGGGATCCATACCATATCAGATTGACTGAAGACATCAAAGCAATTCAAAGGCAGGCTGCTAGATTTGTTACTGGTAGGTTTAAACAACATGCAAGTGTTATGGAAATGATTCGGGAACTCAAATAGGAATCCATGGAGGGAAGGTGACATTCTTTGCGAGGAATGCTATTGAGAAAATTTAGAGAATCGGCATTTGAAGCTGACTGCAGAACAATTCTGCTGCCTCCAATATACACTGCACGTAAGGATCACGAAGATACGAGAAATTAGCTTTCATATGGAGGCATATAGATAGTCATTTTTTCCTCATTCTATTTACGTGTGAAACAGGAAAGGAAATTACTAGTAGTGGTATATGGTACCCTCCACCAGGCGCCGCACGGCGGATTGTGGTGTATCGATGTAAATGTAGATGAATACAAATTATTGCAATGGAAACGCCTTTACTTTCGTGCCAAGATACAGTTCATATATTGAAATCAGATCTACACTGAAAATATTCCTTTAAAAAGTGGATTTAAATATGGACATGTTTTTATTTGTACGGATGAACCATGGACAAGTTCGGTTTAAAATGATTTTCAAAAGCAAATATCTGTTGTTTTTTTTCCAAAATAACTTACATCTTATTGTGTAATGCTTGCTGTACTATATCATGTTACATAGTTATAAAAATTCAGTATGTGAAATCATGGAAAAATTATAAATTGGCAACTAAAACATTGATATTTAGTGTTCTGCCAAAATTTTTGATTTTATCATTGGTTCACAATTCTTTAAAATATTTTAAATCACCATAACAGAACACAGTTCTGTAACAATTGCATTACCTATTATCAGAACTGTTATTTGAGGTAACGGTTACACTTACACATATAAACCAGAAGCATCTTCTGAACAATCACAAGCAATATCATACATCCATTTGTTGAACAACTCAGATACGAGGGCTATTCAGAAAGTAGGGAACGTTTCCGTCTGACGCCGATTGCGTATATTTTGGTACGTGCGTGCTCGGAAGGTCAGTCGGCATCCATCCGTGACAGCGAGAACGACTCTGCGCGTCTGGTTATTTCGATATTCGAATTTGAAATGTGCACTGCAATCGAAAATCCCGCCAGTTGTGAGTGCGGTCTGTGATACGGTTTTTGTTGGCAAAAAACATAAAACCTATAGAAATTTATCGTGAACTGTGCGAAGTGTACGGAAACAACGTAATGACTGAATGTTCCGTACAGAAATGGTGCATCTGGTTTAAAAATTGCTGAACCAACGTTCATGGTGAAGAGAAGAGTGGACGCCCGAGCATTGTGAACGACGATCTTGTCGCTAAAGTTGATGAAACGATTCGTGAAAACCGTCGCATCACAATAACGGAGCTGTCGCTTTCTTTTCCACAAGTTTCACGAACTTTGTTGTTTGAAATTGTCACTAAAAAGATAGGATACCACAAATTTTGTGCACGATGGGCGCCCAAAATGCTTACAGAGTGCCATAAAGAACAGTGAATGGGGGCAGCGTTGACATTTCTGGAGGCCTACAACAAACATGGTGATTCATTGCTGGATCGAATCGTAACCAGTGACGAGACTTGGGTGAAACACGTCAATTGCGAGACAAAATTACAGTCCATGGAGTGAAGGCACACAATGTCTCCCCAAAAACCAAGAAAACTTGCAAACCTTGTCAGCAGGGAAGCTGATGGAGACAGTGTTTTGGGACAGGTAAGGCGTGCTTTTTATTGAATTTCTCGAACGTGGAGCAACCATAAATCCTGCCCAGTACTGTTAAACATTGCACAGCCTTAGAAGAGCAGTTCAAAACAAACGCCGAGGAAAGCTGAGGTCCAAAATTTTGTTTTTGCACGAAAATGCCCGACCTTACATGGTAAACCACACTAAAGAACTCCTTAATTCATTCAAATGGTAAATTTTCCCTCATGCGCCCTACAGCCCCGATCTTGGACGAAGCGACTTCCACTTGTTTCCCAAGATGAAGAACTGGCTTGCAACGCAGCGCTTTGATAATGACGCGGAACTCCAGGCGGGCGTGATTCACTGGCTGAAGTCTCAGGCGGCAGAATTTTACGACGAAGGTCTTTCAAAGCTTGTCCACCGCTATGGTAAGTGCCTCAGTGTGTTTGGTGACTATGTGGAAAAGTAGTATGTCAGTCGCTCTTTCAGATGTATATCATAAAATTATTTCTTGTACTTAGTTTTTTTTTTAATCCCAAAACGTTCCCGACTTTCTGAATAGCCCTCGTATATCATCAATGACGGATATATACCAACTTAAGCCCTCTTGATTTTGGCGGCCGTCTCTGAAAATATGTCACTGTAAACATCTTTCTTCTTGTCATCCAAGATTGAATGACTGAGAAGTACTTCAGTTTGTGATTAAGGAAAGTGTATTGTAATGGTCTTTCACATTTGAGAAGAGACTTCCTCTCTTGTAAATCTTACTTGGATCTGTAGAATACAGAATGAGTGTTACCCATAGTTTTGTACTTGTATATGAAAATTCGTTTCATTTCACTTATGTGATCTAAATCTGATAGGCATTTAGATAGGGATTTCATGTCTATCACTCTCCAACCTCCACCAAATTACTTATTTCGCTCACTGACTGGTAGACCTCATTATATTCCTCTTCTCTTACCATTATTGGCATTTTTGTAGAAGCCCCTCTACTCTTTCAAAAATGCAGTCAGCGAGTAAGTAACTGTGTCCTCACAATAATAATTATTAATATTAGTACTATGCAGTATTATTATCAGGGAGCACAGAAGCACACACTGATACTAACAGCTGCTCTGTGTGGCAACACCTGGCCGTGAGTGGAATGGTAATCGTGTGACTGAAATCAGCGCTCCACTAGTCGTTCTTTGTACAAAATGTATTTGTAGATATGTTCATGTCTGCTGTGAACCATGTATTATCACAGGCATATATTATAGCATATGTTCAGTTTCTCTTAAATTTGGCGATATATTTAGATTCTGCTTATCCTATATGTATTGTTCCATTCCATTTCTCATTTTTTTGAAACTGTGGACATGTTCACTTTTGTGTGTCACCTCCTCATATTATATTGCTGCTATCACTGTGGTCCTGCATCTGACAGCATATCATATACCTGTAGCAGGACTGGAATAGTGTATGCTAAGTAGTTTCATTGGACCTCACACACCTGCATCTTCTATGGGGCATGGCCCATCTGACTAACATTGAGAATAGTCCCCAGACATATCTCCTTTGGCATATACACATATGCTCCTAATCCTTCAACTATCAGCTGAAAAGGAGGACCTCCTTCATTACTAGGTATCGCTCCAGACGAACAACTTAATCGTGTCCTTCAGCAGTGCATTGACTACTTATGTCTGGAAACGATAAACATCCACCCACAATTCTTGCCAAAAGTTGTATTCAGTCACCAGAACCATCTACAAAAATATTCTGGTTCATTGTTAGACAACACCTGTTCCCAAGCCCTTACTGCATAAGTCGTACCCCTGTGGAAGACTTGGGTGCAAGACCTCTCCTATGCACACAACCAGCACATCCTATTCCAGTATGATCACAGGCATGTCCTGCCAGAAGCAGGGCCACTTGGGAATGCACTAATATTACATACAAGCACTTCTGTAATGTTTGTATGGCAACATTTTATATGATCATGGCCACTGTCAGAGGGGTCTACATCTGTCATCACCTTGAGAGTAGCCAAGAATAGAGTTGATCGCCTAGTGGAGGAACATTCTGCTAAACATGAAAACACCCTACTTCAATGACCACTTCACATGCCATAATTTGGAAATTTGTGGTAAGGCCTTATGCGACCAAACTGCTGAGGTCATCGGTCCCTCAGCTCATGCACTACTTAATGTAACTTAAACTAACTTACGGTAAGTACAATACACACACCCATGCCCAAGGGAGGACTCGAACTTCCGACGGGGGGAGCCATGCGGACCATGACAAGATGCCTTAGTTTACACGGCTACCCTGCGCCGCGCCGTAATTTGGATTCCCCTTCCAATACCAATACAAGTTTCTCTGAGGAACATAGATGGGAATTTCCTCAAAACACTCAATCTTCCAGGCCTCGATCTCCACTGGGCCCCTGTCCCACACCCCTTTCCAGCCCTAGCACTATGCTCCCCTCCTACTCATTCTACTCACCTCTCCAGTTTCCCTCTTGCTCTGTTCTACATCTACATCCCAACCAATGCAATACACTTCTCCATAACATTGTGCACAACATGTAAACTGCCCAGCCTTTGCCAGAGAGAGAGAGAGAGAGAGAGAGAGAGAGAGAGAGAGAGAGAGAGAGAGAGAGAGAGAGAGAGAGTTTGTTTCTTCACAGGTGCTCAATGGCGATGTTATCAGCACCCAGAAAGAGTTTGAAAGAAACAAATGTGGGTAAAATCAGTACAGTTGTTGCACACAGTGAGGATCAAACCTAAAACACAGCACTAATACACTCACTCCCACCTCACTTTTATCCACTCTATCTCACATGCCTTAAGACAATGGAGAAAGGTGCCACACAAGGGATGAAAATCTTGGGAAAATGTCAGAGAATTCACAAAATATTAAAACTCTAGCCGCAGCCATTGGAAAGTCACTTCAAATAGAGGGCAGATCTAATGGCAAATCCGCTGCTACCCTCTGGTCTGAAAATAAAACACAGTTGGTTGGTTGGCTGGTTGGTTGATTTGGGGGAAGGGACCAAACAGGTCATCGGTCTCATTTGATTAGGGATGGAGGGGGAAGGAAGTCCGCTATGCCCTGTCAAATGAGCCATCCTGGCCTTTGCTTGAAACAATTTAGGGAAATCGCGGAAAACCTAAATCAGGATGGCCAGACACTGGTTTGAACCATCGTCCTCTGGAATGTGAGTCCAGTGTGCTAAAACACAGTCAATAAAATGTGGTGCTCAGCGATATGTGGGCCACAAGCTGCTGGAAATGTTATCACACAGTGAGGGGGAAATCTATAAAATGACAGTCATGCACACACACATCCACCTCACAAGCAATGACCACAAGTCACTATCTCACATGCCATAAGACAACAGAGAAAGGGTGGAAGGTGCTATACATGGCATTAAAACAGAACCAAATGACAGAGAAGCTAAAACAAAAGTGCAGAGAAATGTGACTGGCTGACCACTTACAGAAAACGTGGGTGGGTCAGTCACCCTGTTGACATGCAGAAAACATCTCCCTAAAATTTTTGGAAACCTGTTGAATAAATCACAAAACCTTGTAACACTCACCATTTTCATTTGAACGTTGTTTAAAATAAAGAGCAAATCTGTTGACAATTTGCTGCTGTCGTTCTCGCTTCTCGCGCCCGGGTTCCCGGGTTCGATTCCTGGCGGGGTCAGGGATTTTCTCTGTCTCGTGATGACTGGGTGTTGTGTGATGTCCTTAGGTTAGTTAGGTTTAAGTAGTTCTAAGTTCTAGGGGACTGATGACCATAGATGTTAAGTCCCATAGTGCTCAGAGCCATTTTTTTCTGCTGCTGCCCACTAGACAGAAAATAAAACACAGTCTAATAAAATGTTGCATTCAGTGATCTGTGCACCACAAACACCACACATTGGAGGGTCCTCTCACTAGAGTAAGAAGCCACGCATCATAGGGCTGTGACCTACATGAAGACAAGTAACGAGGACCCTATACCATCAACGTGGTTGCAAGGAGGTATGCCACTGCTATATTGTGGGCTTTACTAGACAGAGCTTCTTTTTTGTCACTTTGAGCCACTGATCCTCCCATCGACGCATGACACTGTATTTCAACACCAAGACGATAGCGTGCAGAGGGTGGCATACCAAACTGAGTATCGTAACATGCTTCTTTGGCTGCTATATCTGCCCTTACATTCCATGCAGTTATCAAGTGCCCTGGCAACAAGCAGAAAGACATCTACTTCCCCAACCATCGTAGTTGAAGGAGGGCATCGTGGATATTCTGAAATATTTATCTGCTAGGTACAATCGTTGTAAAGAGTGAAAGCCACTCAGAGATTTGAAGTTTCTCTGGGTCCCTGCAGTAATCAAAGTGCAGATAGTTAAAACCTTGAATTTTGGGTTTTACATTCTCCACACCAAGTGACTCCAGCGCATGCCACATACAGATCCCAAATGGCCTTGTTGCTCATGGATAACTGGAGAGAAGGCGTTCCAGAGGTGGACAAGCAACAGCATCGTATGCAGGTGAATTTGGAGATTTGAGGAACTTACATGCCTGATGCACCATGAGGAGTTGCCATCATATCGGAAGTGGCAGTTCAACAACCTCAGCGCACAGACTGGGAACGGGCTGGTCCTACAAGCATCTCTGGCCAGCATAATCTCCTCATGGTGTACACTGTCAATGATCTGCAGATAATATGTCCTCGCTGATCCATACACTGTGCACCCAGTCTAGCTGTGAATGCATGGAAGTTCTATAAAACTGGATCAGACATGCTCTGTCTACTCCCAAGACCTGTAGCTAAGGCACTTAATATCATGAAGTGCCTTCAGGGCTCTGGATTTCAGGTCTCTCAAGTGTGGCAACCACGATAATTAGGAGTAAAAAATGGGGACCAGAAACCTCATTGAGCCTTTAAAAAGTAGAACAGTGTCCCTCACATGCAAGCAGGTAAATTAAAAATACGGCAAGAATGGTTAAAATGAAAAAGAAACAATACTCACTCCTGAGGAAAACTGAAAACCCATTTTTGTAGCTCACTCCTCTAATCTCTGCACTGTAAGTTGCAACTGCCGAATCACAGCCACAAAACTGGAGGAGGAACAGGAAAAAGCATAATCGTACATAAATAAGAAGAATTGTACAGAAAACATTAACGTAGGTGTGATGCTGTTTATGACTAAGAGGAACACTGTTCTCCTGCTCAGAACGGTCTGACAGTGAAACATAAAAAACTGCTTAGACAAGAAAGACTGTAAGAAGATAGGGAGATGGTCACGAAAGACCCATTGATGAAGTTTCTCTAGAATACTGTGTCTCCAAGCAATGTCGTACGCCTTACTGATGTCAAGGAAAACACCGAGAAAGTGATGTTTATGTACGAAAGCCCACTAAATAGCTGCCTTTAGTAGGGTCAGGTTGTCGACAGAGGACCGAAATCTTCAGAATCCAGACTGAAAACGGCTAAGGAATTGCTTAGTCTCTAACAACCAGACCAAATAACGGTTAACCATTCAGTCCATGGCCTTTCCAACACAGATCATTAAGGTGACGGCCCAGTAACTGCTGGGACATGTATGGTACTTTCCTAGTTTGAGGAGATATATCAATATTGCCTCTCTCCAAGAGTTGGGAAATCGGCCTGTCTGCCATATTAAATTAAAACATTCAAGGAGGATTTCCTTTGACGCTGTTGGCAAATGTCAAAGCATGCAGTAACTGATTTGGTTGTAACTAGGTGCAGTATCACGAATCTCAACCAGTGCAGATTCCAGCTCCAACATGGAGAAAGGGTTGTAGTAGGACTCAGAATTGTTGGATCTGAAGTCCAACTTGCTGCTCTCTTCAGTCGTACGGTAGTGGCAAAATGTCAGTTCATGGCAGGCACTGGCAGTAGTGTTTGCAAAACTCTCTGCTATTGTCTGAGTGATGCCTTCGGGTGTTGTTTGAAGACACCCCAATTCACCACTGCTGCTATTGATAAACGACTGTGTTTACTTGAAATCATCCTGATCGCTTCCCATACTTTTTTGGAACAAGTGGAACGGCTGGTGGTGTCCAGGAGCGCTTGAAATGACCTTTCTTTGCTCTCTTTATTTAGGCATCAAGCCTTAGCTCTCGTGACCCAAAAGGCTGAGAGGTTGTCTGCTGTTGGGCAGTACTTAAACCATTGAAGAGCTGCACGCCTATTCCACATCGATGAGCAGCACTCATCAATCCACCAATGTACAGGTTGTCTCCTGAGGACTTATGGATGGATAAGTCAGTGGCATGAGGGATCACTCGTGTAATGTGGACCACCTATTTGAGGGCACTGTTACAGTGTTCAAACACAGCCAGTTGTCTGAACAGCATCCAATCAACCTCCCTGCCCATCCAGTTTGGTGGCTTCTGTTCAAGTAATGCTGTAGGTGGATCCACAATGGGAAGTGGTCACTGGAATGAAGGTCATCAGTTGCTTCCCACTTAGCCAAATCTGCAAGGGTGGGAGAGCAGAAAGAGAGGTCGATGGGTGAGGAAGATCCAGCAGCAGCTGAGAAATGAATGGAACTGCTCGTACTGAGGGTGCACAGCTCCGAAGACATCATGAGATCCTCCAAGGCTCGACTGCTAGGGCAAGTGCAGCTCGAAACCCATACTATATTATGAGCACTGAAACAGCGCAATAGGGGAAATAGGCAGGGAAGTTGTTCAGTAAGGCCTGGGAGAGCCTCAGTGTCTGTTGCATACTGTGGAGGTAAATATGGTGAGCAAGTAGTGATCTTCTGACCCACGTGAACTGCAATGGCTACTGATTGTAGGTCAATAACCAAGGGGGGAGGGGGGGGGGGAGAGGGAGAGTGGTGTGTATTATTGACAAACACAATAACCCCTCCCTTGGCCATGTCCCCTGTCAGGTCATCGTTTCAGTGAAGGGTATAACCCCATAGCTCAGGAGCATCAGTAGCTGTAAAATGTGTTTCTTGTAAATACAGGCACAGAGAGCGTGCCTGTGCCAGGAGTTTCAATTCCTCCATGTGTCCTGAACCCATTAACGTTGCAATGTAGTATGGGAGCTGTTTATCATTGGAGTAGCACTTTCACTCCATGTTTCTGTCAGGGAGAGGAGACCATAGTGGGTGGAGTTGGTCTTGGGGCGAGATGAGCATACTACACCAGCATCAAGCAGCTCTCAAGATGAATCATGAGAAATTTCAGGCAAAGGAATGTCAAAATCGTCAGCTGCTGAGTCTTTGGTGCTGTCTTTGATGTTTTGCTCTGAGTAGGCTTTGGAGCCACAATCACAGCCATAGTAGTGGCATCAGCAGCTCGTTGTCTAGTAGCTAGCATTGCTGCCTCTGGGTCACAGGGTCCCAGGTTCAATTCCCGGCTAGGTTGGGGATTTTCTTTGCCTGGGGACTGGGCGTTTGTGGTGTCGTCGTCGTCTGGTTAGACTGGACTGTGTACAAAAAATTGGACTGTGTAAAAATTGGTGCTTTGTATGAGTGCTGATGACCGGGCACTTGAGCGCTCCACAAACCAAACATCATGGTAGCGGCAGTGCTAGTCAGTTGACCAGAGGTGAATCTTTGGAGGAGCAGGGAGCTCTGCAACACTGACGACAGCCTTGTCTGATGTTCTGGGAGGAAGAATAGGTTTTGAAGTAGCTGCAGCAGCAGAAGTGCACTGGCAAATGCAGGTAATAGTAATCTGTGTTTCTGTCCCAGCATCAGTTTTCTGAACCAGCTGTTTAACAATTGAAGCAAAGGCAGTAGCAAATGTGGGGGGCTGCTTGGCCTTATAAATGTTCTTGGCCTCATTATAGGGGATTTGTTTAGTTGTTTTGATGTCCTCTATATTTTGTTCTTCAAGGAAGACACAGCAGTCCCTACTTCAGCCAAAGTGAGTCCCAGAGCAGTTCACACACTTTGGAGGAGATGAACATCTGACTCCATTTTGGACAGCCATCTTGGACCCACTCAACTTTCAAGTCTTCGTTGGGGATGTCCACAAGATCCCCGCACGTCCAACACCTTTACTGTTGTTTAAGGTGGTATGGAGCTCAGTCTTAATGGCATATTCCCAGGTTTGTCACTTGGGAACTTGAGGTTTCGACCACCAGTGTCGCATTTTCCAACTGCTTAACATACTTCAATGTATCTGCAATCCACTCTAAACTCTTTTTAATGTAAAAAGGTGAGACATTTTCAGAGATTCTCCCTTTGGCATGTTTCCAGGTTTTCCTGAAATACCACCGACCTGCAACGTCGCACCTCCATATGAGTCATCACTCCAGCTCAGCAGGTGCACTGGCCAAAGTAAGTCGAACTTGGCTTCGCCAGCAGGAAGCAGGCTAGTTCCGAGGGCGCGCACAAGAGCAGTAGAGGCCGCCACATATATGGACCTTTTGGTGCATACACCGAGCCATTTTTCTCAGCCAATCCGAGCCCCAATAGCTATCTAGAAGTCAACTGCTACATGGGCAGAACTGCCCTCGCCAGGTGAGCAGCAGGCAGCTCTATCCCACCAGCAGAAGCAGAAGTTTGGCAGCAGCACACAACTGCCTGGACTTGTGCATGGTGACCTGCTGCTCTGGTTGGTGACTGAGGCTGGAATTGCTTGTATTGCTCACGAGATGATATTTTGATTTTCTGCCTACTGTTCATGTCTAAGAAGACAGTAGTTTTCGTTTGCAAGAGAAGTTTTTGAAGCAATGTCTCATGAAAAGTTTTATTTTGTTGTTTTCCAAGAACTTTTAGTTGTCAAGAAGTCGTTCCTTTAGTGTTCAATAATTGTCCTTACTTGTTTCAAACTGTTAACAGAGCACATAACTTACTTTTGTGAACAAACTGTTTGCTTTAATAAATTGACTTGTGAGTGTAATCACTGAATTACTGTGAAAGTACCCCAAGTGGGTCAATGAGCCTCTTCTGATGAAACTCGTTGATCTGGTGCACTGGCCAACAGTGGTTTTGGAGCATGGGGATGTGACCCCTGCCCCTAGCTGGGGCTTTCGGCAGCCACCACCTCCCTTCTGTGTGTTCGACCACAAAGTGGAACTGTGGTCATGCTATGTAACACAAATGGAACAACTTTTCGTGGTCCACGGATTGACAGGTGACACCCAGAGACGCGGCTGATCAGGATTCTTTTTTCTCTGAACTTCTGAAATCCAGACTCTCCGACTATTTTGATACCAATGTTCATGTTGCTGTCACCTAAAACCATTTTTAGCTGTCACAAACTTTCTCATTAATCTTAGTGGGAGTGGATTATGCAACTCCACGGACTCTCTTGGACTTGTCGTTTCCAGTGTGCTAATGATCTGTGGGAACATTCATAGACTTCCTGGTGTGTGACATAGTTCTAGTGCACTCCCCAAATGAGGCTCTCTGTCATGATTTGCTTAAGCTTAAGGATCCCTCTCGAGTCTTGCCTCCCTGTTATTCGAGCGTATGAGCAGTCTCGGCGATCCTCAGCGTCCCTGCAAGATCCAGTGTTGGTCTTTGCCTCCAAGCCACCTCGGAAGCCTTTTGCCCCTTCCAAACATCCCCACATACAGCAGGGTGGGCGTCGCTGGCGCGCCCTTCCCTAATGCAGTCGATGTTTTGTTAGTGACCATCAGCAGCAGCAATGTCGTTTCCAGTGTGCCAAATGTTTGGCATGTGGAAAGTCCAGCCATCGGTCCAAAGTTTGCCATTCCTCAGCGATGTCTGTCGACTGTACATCTCCTGCCACCCCCAACACTCACAATACAGGAGATCGCGATGCTGCACAGCCCGTTTTTTGATCCACACAGTGCTCCCCTCCACCCACAAACCAATGTCTCTCCATCCTGCATAAGGGTATCGCAGTTTCTCTAACCATTACCAGGTCCTCTGTCACCAACATCGACTGGCCAACATATAAGGCCCTGGGATCTCCCCCACTCCAGCACTTCCATACCCAGCTATGCAGTTTTAGCAAACACCTTATTCCAGCCAAGGGCTGTGTTCTGGCAGCTCTAATCTTCTCTGCTTGGATCTTTTCACTGCTCTGGGGCTGCAGATTTACAATACCAGTCCCAATGTCTGCCAGTTGGAGGCCGATTCCTATGGCGCTGAATTGTTTGCCAAGTACCCCAAAGCGTCTTCTTCACCCTCTTCTGGCGTCAAGGACTTTGAGCCCCACATCACACTTCTTCGGTCGTCTGTTCCTAAGTGTTGCAAAGCTCAGATTATTCCCTAACTCTGTTGTTTGCAGGACGTTGGTGTCCTCACTCCTTTCTCCAACAGGCACTGGGCTACCCCCATAGTTCTCATAGAGAAGGCCAATAGTGCCTTACATGTCTGTGGCGATTTCAGTGTCACAGTCAACTCACAGTCAATAGCGGACTCTTATCCTTTCCCCAAAGTTGAGGAGATTTTGTCTAAACTGGACACTGGCAAGATTTTTTCAAAAATTGATCTTCATGATGCCTACCTCTAACTGCATTTGGATGTAGCATCCAGGGACATTTTGGTTATCAATACTCTGCCTGGTCTTTTTCAATATAATCGTCTTCATTTCAGTATCGCCACAACACCAGTGATTTTCCAGCGGTATCTTGATCAATTGTTGTGGCACATTCCCCAGGCTGCCAACTACTTGGATGATATACTGGTCATCGATTCCTCCGCCGAAGACCTCGCCCACAAACTGGACGTTTAGTTTGGAGTGTGATTGTGTGGGCCTCCATTGTAACAAGGACAAGCGTGACCTGTTTGTGGGACAGGTAGAATATCTTGGCATTGTTCTTAGTGCTTCTGGAATCAGCCCAGTCCCACAGTTGGTTGAGGCCATCCAGAAGCTACCTGTGCCTCACAACAAGATGCAACTCTAATCTATCTTATGTCAATTGAACTATTACTGCCGACTCATTCCCCATGCACTTGGCATTGTGGAGCCTCTTCACCATCTCATCAGCCAGAATGTCCAGTGGCGCTGCTCCCATGAATGTGACAGGGAGTTCTGCATATTAAAACAGGCGCTACTCAAGCCTACCTGCTTGATGACCTAGGATAACTCGTGGCCATTAATGCTCACCACCGGCGCCTCCAATTACAGTGTGGGAGAGATTCTATCCCATGTGGTCAATGGAGTGGAGTGACCAATTGCATTGGTGTCTAAAAAATTCTCCAGCCAAATTGAAAGAGAAGCATTGACCACTATTTCTGTGCTCAGAAAGTTCCATGATTATGTCTATGGGCATCGATTTATCTTCTATATGGACCACGAGCCCCAGCTGCCCCTCCAACGCACTTTGGCACCTGTCCCATCAACACAGCTCGCCATCTCCGGCACTGGGGCCTGTTCTTCTGTCTATTCCTACAAGATAGTTTTTTGCCCACTACCCACCATGCCAATGCTGATGTCCTTTCCTGGCTTCCACTCAGCATTCGACACCAATTTGGAAGTCCACTGCCACCTTGACTCTGCTGCCGCCACCAACGCCATTTCATGGCTACCCCTAGACGTGGACCTCGTTTGACTCTACATGGCAGATGATCTGGTCCTCCATGTTGTCCTCCAGCACATCTGGCATGGCTGGCCATCCAACCAGAAGGCGCTGGTACACCAAGATCTCCAGGTGTTCTAGGGTCATCACAGGGATCTCAGGACTGTGTAGTCCTGCTCCAGGGCAACAAGGGCCACACTGTGGTTATCAGTCCAGTGGCTCTATGCAACTGGGTCCCCCGGTTTCTCCACCAAGGACACTGGGGGACTGTTCTTACAAAGTGGCTGGCTTGCCATCATGTCTATTGGTGGGGCATAGACTGTGCTGTTTCCTTGGCTTGTCGCTGTGGACACTGGATCCAGTTTTCCATTTGTGACTCGCATGTCTTCTACTCCTTCCCACTCCAGTCAGGCCCTTACCCAAATTTTCGTCTTTAATGGCCTACCTGAATCTATTGTTACCGATAATGGCCTTCAGTTTT
This sequence comes from Schistocerca piceifrons, assembly GCF_021461385.2. Classification (NCBI taxonomy): domain Eukaryota; kingdom Metazoa; phylum Arthropoda; class Insecta; order Orthoptera; family Acrididae; genus Schistocerca; species Schistocerca piceifrons. The sequence continues at coordinate 394,872,129 of NC_060149.1, forward strand.
TCCCCTAAATTATGTCTCAACTGTCCAAACTATGCCAGCATCACTGCCTCAGTGAAGCTCTTCACCTTTTTCTCACATCATACCGAGCAACTCCAATGAAGGGTTACCCTCCTGCAGAGTGGCTCCATTGTCAGCCTCTCCATTCCTTTCTGTCCATTCTACCCCAGACCATCCCACCTCTCCCCTTTCTTACTGCTGGCACCGTTTTTCTCCTAGGGACCAATCTGGGGTATGAATTTTGTCTGTAGCCAGCCCTGGTGGCTGCCAGCCACTGTTTCCCAACTCCTGGCCAAGCTATGCTTCTCATCACACTCCTCAATGGCTCCTAATCCCGCAAGCGTATGAACCAACTTTGTCCACATTGTGGTTCCCCACCTCAGCAGACTCCAGCACTTCTCTCCCTGTTCCAGATACACAGAACTCTGAGTGGCTCACTGCACACCCAGATGAAGCTTCCACCTTTTGGTGCGTGCAGCTTGTGAACGTTCCCACCTGCTGTCCCAATGGATGTTGACCCACCAGCATCCTCTGCCCGGCTCTGTGGCGAAGCTTCCAGCAGTGACACTGCCCTTGACTCCAACTGCTGCCTCTGCCTCTCCTTGGAACGGGGGGGGGGGGGAGGCAAGATATGGCGTGTTTCTGGGGTCTCTTACATCGCCACAAACCTGCAAAGTCACACCGCTATGCAGGTAGTTGCTCCAGCTCGGCAGAGGCACTGGCCAAAGTCGGCTGAACTTTGCCTGGCTGGCAGGAAGCAGGCTAGGTCAGAGGGCGCGCATAGGAGCACTAGAGGCCGCCACATATATGGCCCTTTTGGTGCATCCGCCACGCCATTTTCTTCAGCAAATCCAAACCCACATAGCTCGACCAACAGCCATCTAGTAGTCATCCGCCATATGGGTATAACTGCCCTCGCTGGGTGAGCAGCAGGCAGCTCCGTCTCCGCCAGCAGAAGCAGAAGTCTGCAAGTACCACACTGCGACCACCACATTTGATGACCCACTGCTCTGGCTGTGGACTCTTAGGCTGGAACTCCTTGTATTGCTCATGATGTGGTACTTTAATTTTTTGCCTACTGTTCATGTCTAGATGACGGTCGTTTTCGTTTGCAAGAGAACTACTCAGGGGATAGTCTCACACAAAGTTTTATTTTGTTGTTTTTTTAAGAACTTTTAGTTGTCAAAGAAATCATTCATTTAGTTTTCAAAGATTTTTCTTATTTGTTTTGAACTGTTAACAGAGCACAGAACTTACATTTGCGAACATAAACTGTTTGTGTCAATAAACCAGTGATGAATACAGCCACTTTCCCCCGGGGAGGATATATAGAACGTTATAGGCTTAAAATTTAAGTGATAGCGTTCTAAAGACGCAGCAGCACTATAAATAATTAAAATTTTTGATGAATAGCTGATATATAATTAAATAATATGTAGGTTAAGTACTAAGCTGTTAGGCTAAGCCTAAGTTAATTATATTAAATAACAAAATAATTTTAATGCGTGCAAAAAAACTCACATTTACATCAAACTAATACGTCAAGGCCTTTTTACAGCGTAACTCTTCATGATGTCATCAATAAAACTTTATGTTGGCTCGTCGTCCCCTTCAGTTGAAGTCTTCACACAAGCTTGGAGCGTTTCCTGACCCATCCTATCCTTAAGTTTGTCATCGCCCTGTTCATTGTACTAAATGACCTTTCTACACTGCAAGTCGAAACAGGAATGCACAGTACACATTCAGCAAGTGTCCGTAGTGCTTCGTAGCCGATGTCGGCTCTCAGAATGGAAGAAGCAACATCAGAAGACGTATCGTCTAATTTATTACTAACAACGTACCTAAAAGAATGCAAGCCTGCAATAACAGCGTCGACCTTCCCCCCCCCCCCCCCCCCCCCCCCCCGGGTCACCTCCTGTATTCATCACTGTAATAAACTGATTTGTCAGTGTAATCACCAACTTACTGTGAAAGTGCGCCAAGCTGGGAAACTTCAATTTTAACTAGTAAAAATACATTCTGGCTAGCAACATTTACTCTGCTATTATACCTACTAGAAATCTGAAAGAGTTCTGAGTTGGGAGGACTGGCTACTGAGCCCTGTAGTTGGATTGGATGTTTGTACCGTCCACTGACCCACCCTTTCCACTAGGAGGAGGAAGAGAAAATTTTGAAGGATCCATCTCAGTCCCACGAGCAACTAGGGAAATGGAAGTCCACCAGCATAACTAGGAAAGCCTTAAACCAGCTGAGGTGCGGCAGGTTCGCCAGAGTTTGCCCACTTACTAAATTTTCCACCTCAACGGCCACAGATCTCACTGGTGCACAGCACATCTCGAGACAGAGGTTTCTTTATGGAGGTTTTAACCATCCTCACGATCTGGGCAGTCAAGGCAAGATCGCCGTCCCTGTGACACACAATGTTCCACTGCTGCACTACATGGTGGTCGCTGAAGCATGCCCAGAGCTTACAGTGACAGGACTGGTGCCCACTACGGTATCAGCCCCAGCTCAGGAATCCTAGGGTCGCCAAGCCCATACCTAGCGAACGAAAGTTGAGTCCCTGAGTGCGTCTGTGCCAGAGTGTACTCACTGGTACCACACTCCTGTCCCATAAACTATCTGTATCTCCCTCCCCAACATCAACCACTCTTTTCTCTAACAAGGGAACCTCCCCATCGCACCCCCGTCAGATTTTGTTATAAGTTGGCACAGTCGATATGCCTTGAAAAACTGAACACAGATCAACCGAGAAAACAGGAAGAAGTTGTGTGGAAGTATGAAAAAATTAAGCAAAATATATAAACTGAGTACTCCATGCGCAAGATAGGCAACATCAAGGATAATGTGAGCTCAGGAGCACCGTGGTTAGCGTGAGCAGCTGCGGAACGAGAGGTCCTTGGTTCAAGTCGTCCCTCGAGGGAAAAAAGTTTACTTACTTTATTTTCGCAAAGTTATGATCTGTCCGTTCGTTCATTGACGTTTCTGTTCACTGTAATAAATTTAGTGCCACCGCACCGCAAAACCGTGCGATTAGTAGACGAAAGGACGCGCCTCTCCAATGGGAACCGAAAACGTTTGATCGCAAGGTCATAGCTCAACCGATTCCTCCACAGGAAACCACGTCTGATATATTCCATACGACACTGGTGACGGCATGTGCGTCATATGACAGGAATATGTTGTCGACCGACCTAACTTGTACACTTGGTGAATGGGTACAAAGATTCTTCTACCTTGCCCGATTTAGGTTTTCTTGTGGATGTGATAATCACTTCCAAAAGAGTGATGAAAACATAAGAGTTTGTCACATAAAATGCAACAGTTTCACAGTAGCACAGTTTTTGCTGTGCTCTGTCAAAACATATGTTTTTAACGTTTTCAAATTTTTCCGTGTGTAGACCGTCAAATCCTGCATATGTCCAAGCAAATCTGAACATGTCCTGGAATTTTGGAGAGCGAAGTTGATTATGTGCGAGTGCCTGAACTTTGATAATTGACACGATCACGTAAACAATACTGCTCTGTGTACCTCTGCAGCTTCGCAAAATCATAGGATCTTTTCACGAAGTATTTCACTTGCCAAAAACCAAACATCTAACGGTTACACAAGAGGTGTACAACCTGGAAAAATGGTAATCACGTCTACTCCCACACTAAAATTGTACAATGCCTGATCCTTCTGTCCTGTATAGCTGTCAAGTAGTAAGGCAAAATCTTTGTCGGCGTAAGGAGCAATCACACGTTCATTTAAGTCTTTCACTAGTCTTTTCTCCATTTTTCCTGACGCACTGCAATTCACAATGACATTCGGCGTTTGCGCAAGTACCCTATTCACCTGCTGCTGAACTTGCGATCCAAATACACCATTTTTTCCCTGCAAACATAAATAAAAATGTAGGTAAAAGAAATCCTGCTTTGTTTAGAGCATATTGTATGGTATAATTATGTGAAGTGGCATGCAGCTGATCAACAGTACATTCCGTGTCCTCCAATTAGCGATAACGTGTAAGTCGATTTCATTTCATGGTTAAAACCGGACTTATCTGTGTTGATAATACACTCCTGGAAATTGAAATAAGAACACCGTGAATTCATTGTCCCAGGAAGGGGAAACTTTATTGACACATTCCTGGGGGTCAGATACATCACATGATCACACTGACAGAACCACAGGCACATAGACACAGGCAACAGAGCAGGCACAATGTCGGCACTAGTACAGTGCATATCCACCTTTCGCAGCAACGCAGGCTGCTATTCTCCCATGGAGACGATCGTAGAGATGCTGGATGTAGTCCTGTGGAACGGCTTGCCATGCCATTTCCACCTGGCGCCTCAGTTGGACCAGCGTTCGTGCTGGACGTGCAGACCGCGTGAGACGACGCTTCATCCAGTCCCAAACATGCTCAATGGGGGACAGATCCGGAGATCTTGCTGGCCAGGGTAGTTGACTTACACCTTCTAGAGCACGTTGGGTGGCACGGGATACATGCGGACGTGCATTGTCCTGTTGGAACAGCAAGTTCCCTTGCCGGTCTAGGAATGGTAGAACGATGGGTTCGATGACGGTTTGGATGTACCGTGCACTATTCAGTGTCCCCTCGACGATCACCAGTGGTGTACGGCCAGTGTAGGAGATCGCTCCCCACACCGTGATGCCGGGTGTTGGCCCTGTGTGCCTCGGTCGTATGCAGTCCTGATTGTGGCGCTCACCTGCACGGCGCCAAACACGCATACGACCATCATTGGCACCAAGGCAGAAGCGACTCTCATCGCTGAAGACGACACGTCTCCATTCGTCCCCTCCATTCACGCCTGTCGCGACACCACTGGAGGCGGGCTGCACGATGTTGCGGCGTGAGCGGAAGACGGCCTAACGGTGTGCGGGACCGTAGCCCAGCTTCATGGAGACGGTTGCAAATGGTCCTCGCCGATACCCCAGGAGCAACAGTGTCCCTAATTTGCTGGGAAGTGGCGGTGCGGTCCCCTACGGCACTGCGTAGGATCCTACGGTCTTGGCGTGCATCCGTGCGTCGCTGCGGTCCGGTCCCAGGTCGACGGGCACGTGCACCTTCCGCCGACCACTGGCGACAACATCGATGTACTGTGGAGACCTCACGCCCCACGTGTTGAGCAATTCGGCGGTACGTCCACCCGGCCTCCCGCATGCCCACTATACGCCCTCGCTCAAAGTCCGTCAACTGCACATACGGTTCACGTCCACGCTGTCGCGGCATGCTACCAGTGTTAAAGACTGCGATGGAGCTCCGTATGCCACGGCAAACTGGCTGACACTGACGGCGGCGGTGCACAAATGCTGCGCAGCTAGCGCCATTCGACGGCCAACACCGCGGTTCCTGGTGTGTCCGCTGTGCCGTGCGTGTGATCATTGCTTGTACAGCACTCTCGCAGTGTCCGGAGCAAGTATGGTGGGTCTGACACACCGGTGTCAATGTGTTCTTTTTCCATTTCCAGGAGTGTATATACGTCATCATACTGCTGGAATCTGACGTTAGTTTCTGTAACAAACGTCTTGGAACACAAAGTTCTTCCAGTTTATTCGCGTAGTTCTTGCTTACGTATTTCGTAATCTTCCTGCTCGTAATTTTGTATTTTCTTTTGAACGTGACAAGCCAATGAGATGGAACCTTGAAGTCCAGGCCGATTTGTTTAGCGTAATGCAATCCCCAAATCTGTAGGTCTGTATCATGCACTGCACTTAATTCATTTCTGGCTTTAACAAATTGTCGGTATACATGGTTTTCTAGTTCACTGAACTTTTGTCTTCGGGTTCCACGACTTCTTTGCAATATTTAATTGCGCTGTTTTCCTCCATCCCTTTAAATTTCTTACTTCATTCCATCTATATTTGTGGCTTAATTGGTTTGGACAGTAACCTGTGTTTGAGCATTTCCTTCATGTAACCCAAAGAAATACCATCAGATTGTGTTCTTCGTACGGATCGTCAACAATCTCATCATCTGGTACATAAAGCCCCGCAGCAATCATCAAGGTATCGTCATCACCACACGTACTGTTTATCAACAAATGTAGGAAATAATCATACAAGTGTTCGACAATCTTTCGATCCCGTAAGGAACTTTCCGATTCCTTACAGTTCGTAAAAAATTGACCTTGTTATTGAAGCCGCGAGCTATATTTGCTGGATTCATATTGCCCACGGAATACATCTCACGTATTTAATGCACTCTCGTCCAAAGTAGCGAACAGTCAACTACCAGCCAGGGAGCCTCGTTAGCAGGAATACTCTCTCTTCCGTGCGCTGTAGTCGACTGACGTCTTGTGTTTCGATGTTAGTTTAGGCGTAGCGTCCCCATACTCGATTGATCTGTGTACAGTTTTTCAAGGCCTATCCACTGTTCCAACTTATAACTAAATCTGAGGGGAGTACGATGGGGAGGTTCCCTTGTAAGTCCCGGATAATGGTGGAGCAGCGCAACAGTTCAAAGCGGAGCTCCGCATGGGGCGGCTGCCGCAGCAGGCAGGCTCTCTTCGCTGTGTGGACAGTGAACACGCAAGTGGGCCAATCTGCAGTCTTTCTCGAACGCTAGTAAAGAAACTAGTTGGGTGAAAAATATATTGATTCTCACACCTCTCATACATTTAATCGTCAGCTTCACGATGAGCTGCCTATCGTTTCGTTAATAGTTACAGTTATTGTAGTATTTCGAAATTAACATACTGCACTAATCTCGAAAAGTTTCCATTGAAAAATAGAGGTCGCAATGGATTTGCGTTTGGTGCATGTTAGGTGATTTGTTTCTGCGTATGAAATGGGGCTAACACACTGCATTAGTCTTTAAACTAAGGATACTGCCATAAGGATTTAAACTAAGGATGCCGCCATCTGTCACCAGTCTGGAGAACATGGATCTTACGTAAAGCTCTTCATCCCGAACTAGCACGCCAACGAAAACGCCACAATGAAATATTCGTAACATTCCGTATACCTGAAACAGCTTGAGATATCGAAACAAGGAGAATATTTTGCCCTATGATTAATAGGCGGAACTTCCATATCTAACCGATAAGTCATGCAACTACAAATTGTTCCAATGAAATAACGTCATTTTTAAGAGACATAGATAGCTGATGAAATTAGAATTATTACAGGGTCCTAGTAACCAGAAGTGGTTTTCGAAATATGAGTTTAAGTACTGTGGAGTCAGCTACGGAAATATTGGGTAACTGCCACCAGCCACTCCACATGCGAATATTTTCTTCTAAATACTGTAAAAGCTTTACGTAAATACAGAACTTCGCGGAAGTGCAGTCTGTGATGTCTACAGAAACCACACACATCTAAAATGCTAATAAAATTCTGGTACAATGTTTTATTGTTATAAAATTTTCACTCACTCGTACTACAAGCACTTGCAGATCCTCAGGGGATATTCATTATAATCTGTTTTGGGGATATTGGAAGAAAGGGACGGTAGTAGATTTTATTCTGCTAGTGCATTGCGCTTGATGCATGATTGGGGGGGGGGGGGGGGATAACATACCGCCAGACTTTCCACTACTAAATACATCATCAGTATTTTGTATTCATTGAAGATAAGGCATATCCATTCTGGGGGCATTTTATCAAATGTTACGTGTTTTTCATGCATGGAATGAATATTTCAACAAACACTTTTACAGACCACAACGATTTATATAATGAGCTTTTGTAATAATGAGCGCTCAGTGGAGCATATTTTGAAAGCTAATAGAAACGTCACCAAACTTGTTGACGAAATTGTAAAAATATATGTTCTCCACAACACTGTCGTTGATCTACAAGGATCCTCGAGTGTCGATGAGCAAATGAAAGTAACACTGAGCGTTCGATGAAAGACATTTATCAGACGGGAGGAAATTTAAACAGACCTTCAGATGAAGCTGTCCAAATGAAGTTTCGAAAACTTTTCTCACATAATACACGATTGATTTGCATGTGCTTCTCAGCTACGTTGCTTCACCTTTATTATCGCCTCTCGTTTTAAGACACTGCCGGAAGTAAGAGTTTACTGAAATGAATACTGAACTTTTAGTCTAATTTGTTGCCACCGCAACACAAAACTTATCCAAAATGAATCAGTTCTGTTGATAGTTGTTTCGCTGGTACCACAAAGAACGATGAGAAAAAAACAACTGCTAGGTAGGCTTCCGCTGAAACCATTCTCTCGACAGAGACTCAAGCGCCAGCTGCTACCCACAGCAACTGCCGCATGCTGCAGGCGTTGCCCAAACGCAGCCGGAGTCACTCGAAAAGCTCTGGGCTCCGCTCGCAGCTCCACTAAGTCACACACACTGGTTTATTTCGCCAGTGCTGCTCTGGTCGAAACGGGCAGCTCCACTACAACCGCAGCCTAACCCACAAGACAGCACCTCACTTGAAGCTCGACTCCTCTACTCAACCCAATGCAACCCCTCTCACCAGTCGAGATATAATTTCATTTGGCTGGGCTAATATAGCCATGAAGGTGTATGTGATGTGTTTCCAGTTATCTCTGAAGGTTATTACCACCTAGAAGCTTAACAATATTATCAGTCTTGTTTATGCTTCTATCGACCATTCAGTGCCTGAACTATGTGGATGTCATTAAAATTGTGCTGGAGAGTCCTATTACAACTCGCTATATAGCTGAATGTTGCAGAGTTTTTGTAACTTTTCCAAAGCAATATTCCACTGTCCAAAAAACGTATAAAGAAGTAGCCATCACACTTTCTTGCTGAAGATCCAATACTTACACACTGTGGGATGATTCCTCATGTTGCATATGTACATATCTTGTTTTTTACTGGTAACCTACATAAATTAGTGTTACCAGGTTTGAGGAAAGCAGTTGAACCGAGCGACAACTTATTTTAAGTACAAAAGGGTACAGCAATCACTCGCAAATAATGTTTATTTCGGTCTCTGGCAATTTTCTGTGTAGCAAATGTAAATGTTAAACCCGTTTATATATGCACATAGTACCAACTGGAACAGTGCATGTCAAAGCTTGCCATCACCCTCACACTCAACCATTGACATTAATAATAAAGTTGATAGTATGTGAATATATAAGTGGTTTTAATGTTTTAACTTACATTTACTGCACTGAAGATGGCCACACTGTGACTTAAATCTGGATATGCAACAAACGTTATTCGCAACTGATTGCTGTGCCCTTTCTTCATGAAAGATAAAATAGTATATTGTGAGCCCCCAATAGAGTACCTACAGTAAATGTATGAAAAGTTGGTCACAAGCCCCCAAATAGCAACTGGTAAAGGTCAGCACCATTCGGAACAGTCTATCGACTGTTCTCTGATTCAGATTGTTGCCAACCTCAGCAACCCCAAAGTTGTGACACTGGAATTGCCTGACAGTGTCATTGTACTGTCTGCATGACAGGATGGTTGACTGATTAACAACAGTGATTGGACTTATATTTAAATGCACTACGCAACACAATTACAAATGTTTACTAAATGCCCTAATTGTAATTTTTCTTCTACTCATTGCTTTATATTACAGTAACTTTAATTTCACATTCCTTGCTACAAGTATGTACAGCATCTGAAGATGACTGTCTTGGTTAATGAAACCGACAAACTGCAGGGACAGACTCCTGGCTGGAAACGAAGGAAAAAAAAGGTCCTATGAATATGTGTCTGGAAATGCATTGTTGCCCCAGTAGATGGCTTGAATGAAAGTTCATCTGACCAGGTACCTTGTGTGTTTTATGCTGTGTGTTCGACATATTGCACTGTAAGCAGCAGAATGGACTGGCACTCATGTAGGAAACAAACTAACATGGTGATTTGTATGGGCAAGCATATGGAAATGGTGAAAAGGCAACAGGGCTATGGTATGCCAAAACAACCCCCCCCCCCCCCCCCACAGACACTAACCACATCACACATTTCAAGCTCTTTTTGGGCATTTGTGTGATCATGGGTTCTTTCAGATCCCCAAAACGAGCTTGAATGAAACTTTATTTTGCTCACTGCCAAATTCACCATCAATTAAAAGTAAGCATTTCTTGAAAATATTGCTCTCTCTCTAAATACCTTTGTTTGTTACTTAGCAGGAAAACTACACTCTTAAGAAGCTCTTAACGTTACTTGATGTTTCTAGATTCTGTTGTTAGTACTTCAATGCGTATTATTATTATTGGCTGAGAACTGCAGGCTGCATGAACACCTGATTTGGACCACATGTGGCCCACAGGCTGAAGTTTGACAACCACTGCTATAAAGTATACTGCCACAAATCCTCCCAAATCCCTTCTCAGATGTAAGACACACACCAAAATACATAGAAACAGAAATAGGCAAAAGAGTGAATTAGCAAATTTAAGAATCTTAACAGAAACCATACAGCAGAGTAGACAGACTAGAAAAATTTGCATTAGAAGATGTGTTGCTTAAATAAAAAAATACCTACATTTGTTGATTTTCAGACTTTGTAATTTGAGAGAATGAAGTTTATTACACCTAGTTTCACATGATGTGATAACACAACGAACCTGTCAAAATCATGACAGAATTAGAAAAGTGATAACTTTGGCACCAAAATATGGCTGCTGTAACATTTGACACTAGATTGTTTCATCACATCATTCATGTTTGGTGCCAGCGGGCCATGCACCTCGAGTCAAGTAAACCATGTTTCTGACATTTCTTCAGCAAAATCATTAATCTCATACAAGGCCCATAAGTTGAACAATAATCCATTTACACAAAATAAGTCAATAATTATGCATTTATCGCAACTTCTGTAGGTGTACCCTAAATGAACTTTGTTGTTGTTCTTAAAATGGAGCCAACAAATTATAGTCCAGTTAAAAAAAAATACTTACACTGATACGAGACATGGCAACCAGTACTTACCATAAGGATTAGGATATAAGGACTCCTGTACTTATTAAACAAGACAGCCTCTACACAAGGCCACAATACTCTTTATAGGTGTTTTATTATTCATATGTAAAAAATATGATCACGGATCTTTAGGTTAAAACCTATTTTTCTTCCTAAGCTCCAATTTGCATATAAGTTGGTACTTACGCGTTTCATGACTAATTAAACTGAATACCGTTAGTTCTATAGGACCTACAATTGTGTATTTCGACGTTGACACCTAATTTTGCCTATTTTGGCATCAAAATCCTAAGAAGTACCTATTTCGTTAATCTGACAGAGTTCTTGTGTTTTCAAAGATTAGAAAAAGGAAGTAAACTTAGGGCTTTACGTCTCATCGAAGGTGAAGGTCGCTAGAGACTCTTTACAACTCCTTTGCTTGTCTTACTACCAATAGCACTCGGCACGGTTGAATGGTTGTCCATCGAACTACGCGCCGAGCGCGACAGTGCTTAACTTCGGTGAGCGAATGGGAACCGGTCAAAGATTTTAGTTACACATTAGAATCGAACGTGGGAGTACTAAATGTTATATTTGAAAATATTTCGTTCCTAGGATTCTGGCCAGCTGTGTATTTTCGCAAAGAAACGGTTTCATAGGCCTTAGGCTGAGCATGGATTAAAAAATCACAATGTTAATAGCAAACGCCCTCTATAGCTAAATTACTGTCCTTCGCGCATCTTCTCACTGCTGTCTACAGGCAGTCCTATCAAACTACTCGGTTCTAGGCGCTCAGTCCGGAGTCGCGCGACTGCTACGGTCGCAGGTTCGAATCCTGCCTCGGGCATGGATGAGTGTGATGTCCTTAGGTTAGTTAGGTTTAATTAGTTCTAAGTTCTAGGGGACTGATGACCATGGATGTTAAGTCCCATACTGCTCAGAGCCATTTGAACCTATCAAACTACTCTGTTTCGTGAAAGGTATTATACGTGAATTTTCCGGTTCGAAAAATAATTTGCCAGTAGTGAAATGTTTTCATCAAAAGCACCGGTAGATTCCATTCGCTTGTTCAGAAGGGGGCGACCATCTGTTAGGTGCCATATGTCCAGCAACGAGTACGGTACTTCCCCTACCGCTCCCAGGCACCGCAAAAAAAAAAGCAAAAAAGTCATCGTTCACTTTTTCCTAGGGAAAAGAAATCAGTACATTGTGTAGCGAGCGACGTGTTAAGTGTTACTGACGTTCTAAGTGCAAAAAAAAATTCTAGTTTGTGTGTGTGAGAATGCTACGCCATGCCGAAAACAGCTAGTTCAAAGTCTACTCATATAAGGCAGTGGCTGCAAGATTTTCCGCATTATACAACAGATGGGAACATTATTTTCTGCCAAGCATGCAACAAGGACGTTAGTTGATTTTTTTTTTTTAGACTTCTTATTTTCCTGTTACTTAGGATTCTTTTTTATCGCTATCCTTTAGTAATACGAAATACTGTTTATATGCGATTCTAAACTGCATTTCCCTTTTCTCTCGTATTAGGTTTCAAGTGTTAAGAAATCTCACTTAATTCAGCATGCAGATGGAATTGCAAATAAAGCTAATGTTGAACGAAAGTCAAAATTGAAGGAAACTCTTAACCAATAAATCTGGTGAATCCTCCGAAAAAAACAAGTTCTGCAGTGATTTGTGTCATGCACTTGTGGCAGCAAACATCCCCTTTCGGAAAAAAGAAAACCCTATTTTCAGAGGTTTTCTTGAGAAGTACTGCCATCAGTCTATTCCCGCAGAGTCAATTTTACGTAAGAATTATGTGGATTCAGCTTACAATGCTGCATTGCACAGAATCCGAGATGATGTTGGAGAAACTTGTATATGGATTTCTGTGGATGAAACTACTGACAGTCTTGGCCGTTACATTGCAAACCTGATTATTGGCAAGCTAGATCCAGATGCTCCATCCAGGGCTCATTTGATTTACTCAAAACAGCTTGCAAAAACTAACCAACAAGCAATAGCACAGTTTGTGAACAATGGGCTTAAGATGCTATACCCAAACGGAGTGGATGAGAATAAGGTACTTCTGGCCGTCACTGATGCTGCTGCATATATGATAGGAGCGTTTCAACTATTAAAAGTATTCTACCCATTGATGCTGCACGTAACTTGTGTAGTGCATGGTATCAACCGCATAGCAGAGCAAGTAAGACTACAATTTCCTAAAGTAAATAAGTTATATCTATGGTGAAGAAAATTTTTGTTAAGGCACCATCAAGAATACAGGCATTCAAAGAACAGCTACCAGATGTCCCACTGTCACCCTCTGGGGCATGTGGCTGATAGCAGCAGAATACTATAGTACGCCTCTCTCAGCTGTCCAGAAGGTGGTTGAAAATGTACCGGAGGATGCTGCATCCGTAACTGCACCAATAGAGTTACTCAAAGATTCTTCTTTAAAACGGGACTTATCTTACATTAGGGCCGACTACAGATTTATGGCAAGAATAATGTCACAATTCGAAGGCTCAGGGAGATCTATCTACGGCAATATTTCTTTGCTTGAAGAAGTCAAAACGAAAATTAATGAAGCGCCAGGTGAAGTAGAGGAAAAAATAAGGGCAAACGGTTTTGCAGAAGAAGACTGGCCTGAAGGAACTGTGTGCAGCTGCCGACATACTTAGTGGAAAATCCAGCACTTTTGACTGCAGCATTCCTGCCCAACATGTGCCGAAAGTGAAGTACGCCCCTATCACATCTGTCGATGTAGAACGTTCTTTTTCAGCGTATAAATTGATTCTGACTGACAAGTGCCACAGTTTTTCACTAGGAAACGTAGAAAAGATTTTGGTTATTTATTGTGAAGCCAACTATGGTCAGGATATGTGAAACTACGAGTGTATTAATTAAACCATTGCCACATCTTTTTTACAGATATCTTTATCTTGCAGGAACTCAAAAATATTTGGAGTTATGTTCAACATTAATGTTGTACATTGCTGTGCTCTGTAACTGTGTAAATATTCATTCCCCTTGTTTTAATGACTAATAAGATGTTCATACTGTCAACACTGTGTATTTTAATTTATTTTTATTTTCTCTGCATCATTTTTATTAGAGCCTATTTTAGGTTTTATATGGCCTAAATGAACTACTGAGGGAGCCTATTTTAGGTGCCTAAAACACACTTTTTTTACGACCTAAAAATCTGTGGTCTAGTGATAACCAGTGGTATCAATGCAGTGCTGCAATCTTTTTATCACGGACTGAGTAGTATTCCTTATCACATTGGTACTTATCGAAGCACATGCTCCGACAATTCTCTCTCACGTATCTTCAGGTGTAGCCGTGCGGAGTGGCCGTGCGGTCTAAGGTGCCATGTCACGGATAGCACAGGACCCTCCCGCCAGAGGTTCGAGTCCTCCCTCGGGCATGGGTGTGTGTCTTGTTCTTAGCGTAAGTTAGTTTAAGTAATGCCTAAGTCTAGGGACTGATTACCTCAGCAGTTTAGTCCCTTAGGAATTCGCACACACATCTTGAGGTGTAGTTGGAATGTCTTTATCAACAATGTCTTTTACGAATCCCCACAAGGAAAAAATGCAGGTGTCAAGTTTGGAGAACGAGCCGGCCACGACATCTCCTCCACCTCCAATCCAATGATTTGGGCGTTGTCTCTGCAACTTATTTCTAGCCATCAGCAAACAATGTGCTGGACACCCATTGTGTTGATAACACATTCTGTTCCTTGTTCGTAAAGGTATTTTTTCCAATAACAGAGCTAATGATTCTTCCAGAAATGTGGTGTACTTCTTACCATTTACATTTCCTTCGATGAAATTGGGGCCTATGATTCTGTCCTCCAGAATCCCGCACCATACAACCACTGTTTTTGGTGTGCAGCCAACATGGATTTTCAGTTGCCCAATAATGCATGTTATGCAAATTAACATTTCCATGGCTCGTGAATGTAGCCTCGTCAGTAAATAAAATTGAATTAATAAATGTATCATCCCTCTGAATCTGAAGTTGAGCCCATCGGCAGAATTCAATGCAACACATACAATCCGTACCAGTTAATTCTTGGTGGAGACTGACATGGTAAGGATGATATTTATGGCGATGCAGAACACTAACACTACAACTCTGCTCATGCCAGATTCCCTTGCGATTTGATGTGAACTAACACAATGATCTTTAACCACAATGGCGGGAGTACCGATTTCCGTTTCATCGTTAGTAACTTTCCTTTGCTGGATATGTATCTGATGCGTTACAGATCCAGTTGTTCTGAATTTATCATACACATATTTAAATGTACGACGTGTAGGGCGAGTACATTGAGGATATCTTTCAGCGTATAAGTCTCTAGCTCTCACTGAATTTCATTGACATTCTCCATAAATGAGAAGCATATGGACTTGTGTTCTTCAAAGGAATACGTCATTCACATTTGCCTGATTCAATGATACTAGTCTTACCGTTCCTATTAGTGCTGTATTGTGAAACCAATGCTGGTGTGTTTATATGTCAATGGCACGTTTAATGGATATGCTGTATTCGACGAATATTTACTATTTGCACCAATATGAGAGAGAATTGTCAGAGCATGTGCTTTGATAAGTGCTGAAGTGATAAGAAATATCACTCAATCTATGATAAGAAGATTGCAGCACTGCACTGATACCAATGGTGATCACTTCGAACACCTGTAAATGGACGTTCAATGCCACCTTTTTGGCCTTCGTTAACCTTCAAAGACCTTACTGTTACACATCATTGGATTTATCTCGATAGCCGCTATCACAAAATAATTACCAAACTACAGCATCCCATTTAAAAAACAAAGTTGACCTTCATATGTCCGAGGCAACCCCACCTAGCAACAAAAAACGAATGTCATATTATGGTCCCCACCTTCCCATGCAACATTTGTCCCACAAACTTTTCAGCTACTATCATACTTTCAGAGTTATTCTTAGTGACAATAGTTAGTGACTTAACCTGTATGGAGGATCCATACAAGGGAGACATACTGGACAGCAATATTATGGAGATGGAAGATGACGTAGATGAAGATTAAATGGGAGATATGACACTGCATGAAGAATCTGACAGAGCACTGAAAGACCTATGTCGAAGTAGGGCCCTGGGAGTGGACTACATTGAACTAGAACTACTGATAGCCTTTGGTGAGCCAGCGATGACGAAACTCTTCCATCTGGTGAGCAAGATGTATGAGACAGGTGAAATACTCGCCGACTTGCAAGAAGAATATAATAATTCGAATCCCAAATAAAGCAGGTGTTGACAGGTGTGAAAATTACCAAACTATCAGTTTAATAAGTCACAGTTACAAAATACTAACACGAATTCTTTACAGATGAATGGAAAAACTGGTAGAAGCCGACCTCGAGGAAGGTCAGTGTGGATTACATAGAAATGTTGAAACACGCGAGGCAATACTAACCCTATGACTTATCTTAGAACATAGGTTAAGGAAAGGCAAACCTACGTTTCTAGCATTTGTAGACTTAGAGAAAGCTTTTGACAATGCTGACTGGAATACTCTCTTTCCGATTCTGAAGGTGTCAGGGGTAAAATACAGGAGCGAAAGGCTATTTACAATTTGTACAGAAACCAGACGGTAGTCAAAAGTCGAGGAGCATGAAAGTGAAGCAGTGGTTGAGAAGGGAGTGAGACGAGGTTGTAGTCTATCCCAACGGTATTCAATCTGTATATTGAGCAAGCAGTAACGGAAACGAAAGAAGAAGTAGGAATCAGAATGAATGGAGAAGAAATTAGAACTGAGGTTTGCCGACAACATTGTAATTCTGTCAGAGACAGCAAAGGACCTGGAAAAGCAGTTGAACGGAATGGACAGTGTTTTGAAAGGAGGATGTAAGATGAACATCAACAAAAGCAAAATGACGATAATGGAATGTAGTCAAATTAAATCAGGTGATGGTGAGGGAATTAGATTAGGAAATGAGACACTTAAAGTAGTGTATCAGTATTTGGGAAGCAAAATAACTGATTATGGTCAAAATAGAGGAGATATAAAATGTAGACTGGCTATGGCCAGGAAAGCATTTCTGAAATATGGAAGTTTGTTAACATTGAGTACAGATTTAAGTGTCAGGAAGTCCTTTCTGAAAGTATTTGTATGGAGTGTAGCTATGTATGGAAGCGAAACATGAACGATAACTAGTTTGGACAAGAAGAGAATAGAAACTATCAAAATGTGGTGCTACAGAAGAATGCTGAAGATTAGATGGGTAAATCGTGTATTTAATGAAGAGGTACTGAATACAATTGGGATGAAGAGGAATTTGTGGCTCAACTAACTAGAAGAAGGGATCAGTAGTTAGGATATGCTCTGAGGCTTCAAGGGATCACCAGTTTAGTACTGGAGGGAAATGTGGAGGATAAAAATCATAGAGGGAGATCAAGATATGAATACACTAAGCTGATTCAGAACGATGTAGGTTGCATTAGTTACTCAGAGATGAAGAGGCCTACACAGAATAGAGTAACATGGAGAGCTACATAATACCAGTGTCTAGACTGAAGACCAGAACAACATCATGAAATTCGTTTAATTTTTGTTATACAACTTCACAGAGAAAGCACCTCAATTTCAAATTTTCTGAATAATATTAATTCTAGTAAGTTCACTATGGAAAAAGAGAAAAACTATACACATTTTTGGATGTACAGGTAATTAGAAAACCTGACTGAAATTTAGAGTGTAAAGTCTACAGAAAGCCCACTGACATGGATAGATACCTTCACAAAAATTCCAATCATCATCCAAGCAGGAAAGAGGAGTGATCAAAACATTAGTGAACCAGGTTTAAAGAATCTGCGAACCACCGTACTTGGAGGAGGACTCTACTTAAGAACAGTCTTTAGGAGAAACAGATATTGTGATAGATATATAAATAGGGAACTATATCTTAAAAGGTCTAGAGCTTCTAGTGAAAAAGACACTACAAAAGGAAAGGTTTTCCTTCTATTTGTAAAAGCTACCACAAATTGCGTCCGCTAAGCACTCATAAAAACATGGTTTGATAGTGTTTTAAAGCAAGAAATATGTGCAAATATCTGAACACTGTAAAGGACCTACACCCACTGCTTGCCATTGCTGGATTTATAAAATTCTTTGCATCTTCAGCCAAGTGTACATGGGAACTATGAAGCATTGGCACCCATCTTAAGGACTACATGAGCAACTGTTGCCTGGGCAAGATGGGTAAATCAGCAATAGCAGGTTACGCACTAGGACTGGAAAACCATCAAATCTGTTTCTCTGACATTTTGGTTTAAGCAACATTTAATGATTATTACACTAGGATGTACGTAGGCAACAGAAATTTGAAAGCACAAAGCCAATTTCAATAAAAAGTAATAAGACTGAAATTAGACAAGTTGTGTGCCTTTGTGCTAAATAAAACAAACAGAGCCAACTCTTCACCACTAGAAGCTCCACGGCATACACTGGAGCAGCTCCATGACTGTAGGCAGAGGTCTGATGATGTCATGAATTGACCGATGCATGGATATACAGTATTATAAACAGATCAGTTTGCTGAGCTTGTCTGAGACTACCTACCTTCTGAGTTGTTCAAGCCTGTGATTATGTCTCAAAATCAGAATCTCCAGCACAGGAAGATGAAATATTAAGACATTTATGTCTTGGACTACAGAAAGCCTTATGCAAATTAATTGAATATAGGCAGTAACATATATTCCTCAACTTTTGCATGAATACGGTAAATTGTTAGGTGTAAGAAGTGGTGCTCCAGTATGCTACACTTATGAAGCATTTGTGAGAAATTTAGGCTCACAGTTCTACCATGTAAGTGCACCACCTGTCAAGCAGCAGAGTTAGGGCAACCAGCTAAGGTAGGAGACTACAGGTCTACCCATACTGCATTTGAGTCTTTTCTTTTCTTCTTGTTCTAATCTTCAACCAAACAATTACAACACTGCAACAAATCGTGTTTCTTTGGAAAGGAATAATACCACCACCACCACCACCACCACCACCACCACCAACAGGACATTCATGACGAGGTTTAGTAAGGTACTGTAGCGAAATGAACCATTATTATTGACACATTCATGCTCGTCTTAAAATGATACATCAGTTAAATCACTGCAGTCTGAATTCTTCATTGTCACTGGTGGGCTAACAGTATCCGAACTGAGGTTTATCGTTAGAGCACAAAAAGACCTAGAACAGAAATGGGTAAAGCACATTTTATTAATGCCCTTACTGAAAAGCACATTTGGTTTTTAATAATGACAGCAGAAAAAACAGTACACTAACATTTAAAAAAATAGCTTTTCAGACATACACTGATGAGCCAAAATACTGTTTCCAGCTGCTTAGTAGCTTGTTTGTCCGTCTTTGGAATGAAATACATCATTCATTCTGCATATCAGGGATCCAACAGTTTGTTGGTAGCTTTGTGGAGGTATGTGGCATGAGATGTCTATGCACAGGTCATGTGATTAACATAAATAATGGGCCGCTGATTAGTGTACTCTGTGATGGTGCCTGACAGCAAACCAGACGAGTTTCATGGAATATACACCAGGCGAACTTTGTCATATACTGCTGAAAGATGACACCACAGTCGGCGAAGACATCAAGCATGGAGGGACGCAGATGCTTCACAGCTGACAGCCTATGATTGATTACTACCACAGGTCCTGTGTAAGCACAGGAGAATGTCTCCCATAGCATAATAGTGCTCCGTTCAGCCCGCATCCATGACACACTTCATGTTTTGAACCGCTGTACACCTCTATGACAGCATTTGTGGAGACAACCAACGACCTTATGTAGCAAAAATGTGATTCACCCGCAGAGCCAACAGGTTACCACTGATCGATGGTCAAAGCCTGATGGGTCCCATGCCCACTACAATCTTAACTGACGATGCCACTGGGTCAACATGTAAACATGTATGCCTGGTCTGCTACAGAGCTCCATGTTCAACAATTTACGATGAACAGTGTGCTCTGAAAAACTTGGGTGTGCATAAGCATTGTGTTCTCTCAGCAGTGATCCAACAGTTCACCATCTATCTTACTATACAGAGCAGACAAGCCTCCGAACCCCACAATCTGTGGAGAGTCGTGAACGTCCGACCATTGTGTCAAGCGGTGGTGGTAGTGGTAGTAGTAGTAGTAGTAGTAGTAGTAGTAGTAGTAGTTTTTGTTGTTTCTCTGTCTTCCTACCTCTTTCCATAGCTGCTCACAACAGTAGCACTGTGAACATTTGACCAGCTTCGCTGTTTTCAAGATACTCATTCACAGGCTCTTTGTAACAATAATCTGCCCTTTGTCAAAGTCACTTATCTCAATGTATTTCCCAGTTTGCAGCTCATATTGTTGCTAGGGTGATCTCCTGTTGGGTGTCTGCTCCTCTTACATACTTTGTTACCATGTCACATGCTTGCAACGCCACCAGGTGGCATCCAGCATTGTGGTGGGCTGTGGTCATAATGTTTTGGCTAATCAGTGTAATTTTTTATACATACCTTATGTACATGAACACAAATATGAATAATGGAGCTATCAAATGATGCAGTACCAGGGATTGTAGTGTAATACAATTTTCATGACATGATGATGGTGATATTCCTTTCCAAATACACACACTCACTGAACTGATACAAGTATTTGGTGAAAGATTTAAAAAAAAACACGCTCGACTCAAACACAGCAAATGCAGAGTTCTCGTCTTCTCTCATAGCCAGTTGGTGCTCTCATATGGTGCTCAACAGGCTCATTAAACCTTGAACCTTGATATCTCAAACACATCTGAGAAGTGCATCTCACTAGAGCAGCATTTGTTAGATCCAAGTACGTGGTAGAGTCAAGCAAAAGATAAGGGAAACCTCAACTGTTGAGTGTGTAATTCCCTTGTAAGTAACAAATCTAAAATAATCATGAAGCCTGTCTTTAGCGTGTAATTTTATCGCTGTTTCAGAAAATAGTGCCAAGAGACTGTCAGGCTACTGTCGGTCTATTATTGTAGACAACCTAAATCAATATGTTTACTCTCTAAAGTGTTGTCTGGCCCGTCTATGATACATTTCTATTAAGATTTTTTGCGCACAGTACTCATTTGTTAAATCCAGTAGCCTTGATGAAATGTATGTAGAATTGAGCACGATAAAAGTGGATTATATACTTAAATATGCCACTGAACCTTCTAATTACAAATAAAATAGAGAGAGAGAGAGAGAGAGAGAGAGAAGAGAGAGAGAGAGAGAGAGAGTGTAGCTTAATTCAGTCAATATACGAGTTGGAAACCACATGGTGATATTCACAGCATTTCCAGTTTTCACATTTTCTGCAATCACTTTAGAAAAACATTTTTTTTCCTTCCTCACAGTTTTTCAGGGACAAACATTATCAATAAATGGAACAATGGTTACACATGTGGCAGTACACTATAAAAGTTACCACAATCTGAAATGTACAACTGTATTTCAGCTACAGTTCACTGAAACAAACTCCAAGTAGGATACTTTTCTCAGATATCAATAGGCCCGATAAAGTAAAAAACAATGCATATAACATAAAAATCTCAGTTACTATTTGTACAATAAATAAATATATAATCAGTTTATGATACTTTGTTGAGAGTATGAGGCTATAGACACAGTAGACATTGTAACAATAAACAGACATTTAAGTTATGATTTATGGAACCAATAGTGTGTTTACCATTTAATATTCACTACGTTTAAATATCTTTTAATAATCACAAACACTATACAAGTAGTTTCCCAGCACAACTGCTTTCAGCCCCCCCCCCCCTCCATATGCATTAAAGAAGAGCCATTCAAACAAGTCACAAAAAGTTATTCTTGGTGTGAATGTATTTGGGGACAGTAAAGGGAGAAAATCACTAATTTGTACACTACTGAAGCGTTGGTCTACGCGGTATGTTGAAAGAGTGCTAGGACCTCCCTCTCATTCAGACAGCATCCAATCACAGCTGCTGTTAAAAACTACTGTTTGTAAAACTTTTTGCACTGTAACACAGTTGTAAGTAGAGTGTCTGAAAATGATTCTGGAAACATTCAGTCTATATATTTGATAGTATGTAATGGGAATTGATGAAAATACATTCCCATACTGAGTACACAAAAATGTGTCCCAAATCTTCAAATGGATAAATCAGTCGTAATATTCAGTAGCTTCAGTACTCATCAGAATTCATAAATACTTCGAAATCAGTATCAGAGGCTGAAGATT
Organism: Schistocerca piceifrons; assembly: GCF_021461385.2. Lineage (NCBI taxonomy): Eukaryota > Metazoa > Arthropoda > Insecta > Orthoptera > Acrididae > Schistocerca > Schistocerca piceifrons. The sequence goes on from NC_060149.1 coordinate 394,894,257, forward strand.
CATTAGCACTGTCATGTGCGATAACAGTGACATCTGCATCTCCAACAACTATTCGGAAACGAGCCCTTTGGTTACCTGGATCATCATCGTCATCGTCGTCATCATCCGGAAGAATATCAATATCATCATCGTCATCATCATCAGAATCATCATCATCATCAACAGGCCTTCTGCACATTGGGCAGTTATCATTCTGCTCAAGCCATGGTATTATACAATTTTTGTGGTATAAATGGTCACAAGGCAGCTTATGTACTATTTCATCCAGTACAAAATCTAACAAGCACACTGAACATTTCAGACCCGAGTTAACTTGCTCCTCATTTATTGCAACTTCTGGAAGATCCTTGACCTCACGTTTCTGATTTCCAAATAACATTGCATTCACATAGGCAGCAAAAATTTCATCCATGTACTGCCTCATCTGTGTTCTCAATTGTGTCCGCCAATTTGGTTGAGTTCTTCTACGATGACCAGCAGCTACACTGTAATTTGGTCGCTCACCTCTTGGTCTAAGTGAATAAGGCTCCCTTTCTTGATTTGTACTGTTTCTTCTGATACCTCGGTCTGGCAAAGCACGACGCCTGAGCCTTGGGCAAGGTTGGTGACTACCAGCTGCCTCGCCATGTTCATCTGCAACACTCATTTCTCTGCCATTTCTGGTTGGGCTGTCTGCCTCTCTGCCACGAGCTACAGGGGCACTTGCCTCCCTATCTTGGCTCTGAGTAGCATTGGTCTCCCTCACATGACTCCGGTGCCTGAGTCTTGGGCAAGGTTGACGACCACCAGCAACCTCACCATGTTCCTCTGTGACACTCGTTTCTCTGCCATTCCTGGTTGGACCATTCGCCTCTCTGCCACGAGGTGCAGATGCATTCCCCTCCCTACTGTGGCTATGAGTGTCGTTTGTCCTCTCTCGCATGGCTGCGAGGAGAACTTGCTACACGAACACGAGTGTACGGAACATCTCTCGTCACACTACGTCCCTGCCTATCACTTGGCACTGTACGACGACTGTGAGAGACATTCACATCCATAGCTTGACTGCAAGTGGCTCTCACTTCTCCATGATGAATGGGAGACATACTTGTCCCTCCAACAGATGGTTGTGGTATAACTGTATCTCTGTCAGATCTTTGTTGTTGTGTGAACTCTGCTGTTCATCACACTTTTGCAAAACAACAACCTCCCTACCAATTCTTTCATCAGAACTGGCACTGAAGCCTTGTCCATGTGGTGGTCGTGACACCCTGCTACGGGTACGCTGTGTGACTCCTCTTGGCATTAGTTCAAGTGCCGTGTTTGTCCCATCTCCAGGAATGTGCAATGCATCCCATCTGCGAGACCGCGCTGTTGTACTTCTGAGACTATGTGCTGTATGTTCAATTGCACTTGTAGGGTCTTCCATTGCAATGTTATTAGTGTGGTTCTCCAACTGATCTGAAGTACACTCTGAATGAGTTACGGGTTGTACAGGGTTTGACAGCACTCCATTTAATCCCACATTGTGTTTTCCTGTAACATCGAGGCTGCTCCACAACTGCTTCAGACATTAATGGACCTGTGAACAACGATACAGAAAAGTAAATTAGCACTGAAGATAGGTAACAGGTGGATGTAGGTGACTCAGTTTCATCAGATTTGGGGGGGGGGGGGACATATTAAAATTACTCCTTCAAATTGACAACATGCTCTGGAGTCAAAACAACAAATAAAAAAGAAAGGAACAACATGCGCTCACTTGTAGACAATCCAAAATCGCAAAATACCTTTCACTATCAACTAGGAGGGAGAGAGAGAGGGGGGGGGGGGGGGGGAGAGGAAGAGAGGGAGAGGGAGAGAGAGGGGGGGGGGGGGGGGTTGTAATTCCAACCTCTTCAGCACTGGCTGCCTTGTGCTGAGAGGAGGATCCAAATGCATTAGTTCTGAAGCAGTTGTTGCCATATTAGCTATTTTTGTGTGCAGCATGCTCTGAAACTAGGCAGTCAAGTATGTGGTTAGTTAAAGTTTGGTGGTGGTCATTTATCCAGAACAACTGTTTAGCTTACATACCCACATAAAATAATCCATATTAATTGCAAGACAACTGGCATATGAAACGGCTGCTTTCACATGTGCCTAACTATGATCAGATACGAAATGCCTGTGATTGGATTGTGATAAGATGTAGTGGGAGTATATATGAAACATTTTAACAACTGGGCTGTCCACAGGGTAATGACAATGACAAGGCTGGTTCATGACCGTAAGCTGTGTCTATGTAGTGTGGCCAATTGGTTGCTATTTTGGAGAATAAAAGTAGGATTTTAGGTGAGAGGTTCTTTACTTCACACCACAATGAAAATTAGTTAAAGCTCTAGCAACAGATAATGTTGAGTTTAGCAAGGGCTGAGTGTCAGGGGTTCAAATGGCTCTAAGCACTATGGGACTTGAACATCTGAGGTCATCAGTTCTCTAGACTTAGAAACTACTTAAACCTAACTAACCTAAGTACATCATCACACATATCCATGCACAAGGCAGGATTCGAACCTGCTACCGTAGCAGGAACGTGGCTCCAGACTGAAGCGCCTAGAACCGCTCTGCCACATCAGCCGGCTTGAGTGTCAGGGGAAGCGCTAATCAATGAGAAACTTGCAATGGGTCATAGGTTTGTCAGTTTCAGATTACTCCTGAAAATGAAGGTGCCAATATAGTAGGGAAGGTACTTTTTGTGTGTGAATAAAAGGCAACTGTCAAAACAGACATAGGTATGTGTTACATGGAGGAAGGTTCTTACAGAGCACGGAAGAAGTGAATGTCAGCTCTGACAAAGATTGAGTGTTAAGCTGAGAAGAACGAAGTTAAGGAGATTTTGTAGTAAATTCTGACATTCTTAACGAAAAAGCAGAAGATTTCCTTATCATGGATCAAAATCAAGAAGATAGTACCAACGAATGTGAAACAGGTATGTGGCTTAAAGTACTGCAGGGAAGATTGTGGTTTAATGTCACATTGACAATCAGGTGGTTAGAGATCGAGAACAATCTCACAGATGGGAAAGAAATTGGCTGTCCCCTAGCAAAGGAATTATCTAACCATTTAACTTAAGTGATTAAGACGAATGGCAGAAGCATAAATATGGATGATCAGACTGATTTGAATCACAGTCCTCCTGAATAAAAGTTTGGGGTCTTACTATTGCAAACCTCAGTTTAAGATCAGATGAAATTCTACGGTTCCAGAGACTTTAAAAAGTCTAAAACATCTATAATGTTTATATGTAGACTTAAGTGATGAATGAAAATTTGAACCAAGGCAGGGATTCAAACCCAGGGTTCCTGTTCACTAGGCAAATGCACTAACCACCATGCCACCCTGGCACAGTGGCTTTGCACAACTTCACAAACTACCCCAGCACACCTCCTTCCTCAATCCAAATTCCCATTCACATCTCAGTCCACTTGGTATTCCCCCTACATTCTAACAGCAGTGCGGAGACTTGCCAACTGTATTGGAACAGCACCTCAGCATCCAATGATCTTGCTCTTGCCTGAAACCCAGGTATAGGTGATTTAATCAAGTGAAACTATATGGTTCCAGAGTGACGTAGTGGTTAGCACATCTGCGTAGTGAGCAGGAGACCCAGTTCGAATCCTGACCTCGGTACAAATTTTCATTCGTCACTTCAGTCTGTACATATACAACACTCTATGGCACTGAGATTGATTAGTATGGCCAAATAGGAAGGTATGCAGCTGCAAGCTTAAGGCATGTAATACACTGAGACAATAGGAATGACATCAGGGAACAATCTTCAGAGACTAGTATTCTGAAGGTGGGAAATGGCTTCTGTTCCAAGCTTGGCTGACAGTGATGGATGATGTAGAATATTCATATTGAGGGACTAAATAACTATATGTGGCAGATGAAATAAATAATCAGCAAATATGTCCGCATGAAGAGAGTAAAAGGGCACAATTACTGACATCACCAGCTTACTTACAACTACTACTTTACATCTGATACCTAACACAAATGGGACAGCTCAAGGTAATAGAAAAGTAGAATTAGTTCATGGACAATTCAAGCTAAGATACAGATTGACACACAGTGGCCTGCCATTCTGAAATCACATAGCCATATAATTCAAGATCAGAAGATGCAACAAACTCATATTTACGTATATAAGCTGTTGATTAATGACGACACAATTAGGTAGACAAATTAGGAAAAAATACAAAAATACAAAAACATACATTATAGTATTTAATTATGAATAATTTAAATAATTTCCATTGTAGTTGCGAGGTACATTCTGATGTTGAGGCCATACAGAAGCCGGCCGCGGTGGTCTCACGGTTCTAGGCGCTCAGTCCAGACCCGCGCGACTGCTACGGTTGCAGGTTCGAATCCTGCCTCGGGCATGGATGTGTGTGATGTCCTTAGGTTAGCTAGGTTGAAGTAGTTCTAAGTTCTAGGGAACTGATGACTACAGATGTTAAGTCCCATAGTGCTCACAGTCATTTGAGCCATACAGATGAGTCTTTAGAACAACAGGAACACAGGTGTGCAGGTAGTGGTAGACGGGGGTAGTGAGCGTGAAAGCACACTGGTGACCTGTTGTGTGATAGGAATGGTCGGTGGGAAGTGGTGGTGGAGCTTTCTATGGTAACCATTATGTGTTGAACAATAGCTTTAGCAAGGGATCAACCACATTAATAAATTGAATAGAAGTTAAAGAAATATTTAGTAAGATTGAGGACTTATTGTCACGTTGTTGAGTAATTTGTGTTACATGAACTTGTGTACCGAGTTTGGTTTACAATAAAATCATATCTTCCTGTTTTGAAGTGTACCTGCTCTGATATAGCTTGTACTTTCTATCAAAGAACTAATTAGGATGAACATTAATTTGCCACAAACTTTTACTGAAACATATACACCATGTGTCACCTAATTATACAAATAGATTTTTACCTGGTCCTCATCTATTGAAATTTCAGAGACTTTCAGCAAGATGCTGGAGTCCTGCACTTAAAGGGAACAAGTAATAATGGTGATGCACCCCTAAGAGCCAAAAGTATTCAGTGCACTTAACTGTTCAGCCGGAAGTAGTAAGTTTCGCAATTCTGCTGCCTGATCTGGTGAACCAGCTTGTACCTACAACATAAAAAAATCTCCTTTTAGTTCACAGTTAACATTGTATGATATTAATTTTTGCACATTCAGAAATATTGATCATTAAAGCTTGTTATTTATTTCTCTGATGTTGTATCATGTATTCTCTACAGATGTAGAATTCTCAGAAGTTTTGCCAAAATTAAGAAACAGTCTTCTTTACTTTTAGGAAACATTAATTATTACAACCAAGACGAGTAATTTTGTATACAAAAAGAAACATACACCTAAGGATATTCTGATTAGTGAACAGAAAGGACTGACACAAAGGAAAGTAAAAGTTTGCGTAAGAAGCTGGGGTGTGTGCTTGTGGCTGATGTACTGTGGTAATTCTTTAACGGAGAAAACGATAAGACAGACCGACTGCTGAACTACAGAAACAATGTGGCAACACAAAGATGTTCACTAGTAATTATCGTTGGTGTCCCACGCATGTACATTGTTACAGTGAGAGGCGACTGAAAAAAAAAAAAAAAAAAAAAAAAAAAAAAAAAAAAAAAAAAAAAAAAAAAAAAAAACCACAATGGATACATATTAATTAAACAGCAAACTAACAGGGGTGCTGCCCTGCTCATCATCACTGATTTTGTCCAAATTTATGGGATATAAAGGGCTAGAAAAGAATGAAAGAGACAGAAGTGGAGATCCAGATGGCCAAACGTTTAGAGAAAATAGCGTTTTTAATGCAGGTCAAGTGAGGGATCAGCTATTTATCTCAACACTATTTCCACATAGCGGCTGGCGCAGTGGAAAGAGTACAGAACAGTAATCCCAGGATGGTGGGGGTCAAGTCTCTATGAGGGAACGTATTTTTTTATTTCCCATTTTCACATGAATTGCACTGAAAGTGCAATGTACTATAAAACCTTTATGGTAAATTATTGCCAACGGTCTATGCATGCCTAGACAGTACTGGCTCTTTTGGACCATGGATTCAAAACATGGTGGATTATTAGGTGGCATAAGATAGGAATGTCATCACTACTTTGGCCACTCTGGGAAACTTGCAACAGCATTTTACAAAAATCTTGGCTGGTGAAATGAAGCCCTTAGTGCAGGAGAACAAATTTCTTCTGTTAAATCTTCAGGGAACAAATCCCCAATTACACACAAATTTTTTTAGGACAAAGGATTTCCATCGTGCAGTATTAAATTAACCCCCCCCCACCACCACCACCACCACCACCACCACCACCACCACCACCACATTACGAACTCACATCCTGAGAAGACTTCATCAAAATGCTTTACACTGTACACCACCACCAGCTATCCTCACCAATATTTGGTGAAATGATACATTACACACGGTTTGCTGCCAAATTGTGTGATTAAGAGTGAACCTTTAATGAATGTAAACCAAGATTGTTTTCTACAGAAACTTTAAAATAACCATGCAATAGTAAAAATGCGGTGTTTATACAGGGTGTATACGTGGACAAGAAAAAAAAATTCCTGGATTTTTCCCGGATCTCCTGGTTAAAAATACATTTTCTCCCAGGTGAAAATACACTTTTTTCATTGTAAGTGACAGTATACTTTCTCTCAGATCTGTAAAACTTATCCTTTGAATGGACATGGTTTTATACAGCAGCGTAGAATTTCCCTGCGCTTTAGGAAACGAAACTCGGGGGGGGGGAACACATTTTGGAAAGATCTTTGATGTGCAGCAACATGTACATTGCATATTTTTGTGTTATGGAAGTATAAATTCGAAGTCTACCAACAGGAAAAGTTAATGGTTTAAATTAATATTCATAGTGTTGCTATAGGAAAAGCAAAGCTTTCGCATATAATATTTATCTCTAAGCTTAATAAGCTACAAGAAAAGCTAAACTTTCACATATAATGTTGATCCGTTTAGCGCATATTACACTTTAAGAGACATCACACAAATAGACGAGTAAAATTTTTAATAGCGACTTAAATCTCTGATCTTCTGGGCTCGAAATTCTTCTAAATGGCTCGTCATCAATGAGTTGATTTTTAAAAGAGAGAAAACGTTCTGTGATTTAAGAAATTCATCGTACATTCTCACACATAGTTCATCATGTGTCAAACGCAAATTTACTTTGAAAATAACTCTTTTCGAACAACAATTCGCAATATTTTCCTGCGACCTGTTAGAAATGGATTCATTTCAGCAGTTTCCAGAGAGACCCAGATAAGAAACGTTACCGCGCTTGCACAGCTACCCTTACAGTGCACATTCATATGTCCAGATTCCCAATGACGTAGGCCTCGGCCTGACAGGAAGCTTTTCAGTGTGGTTTTCGTGACGTAAATTTTCTTAGAGTACCAGTACTGTATTATCTCATGTTTGCTTCTTTATTATGACATAATCCCATATGTGCTAGAAGATAAAAACGTGCACTTGAAATGCAGCGAATAGTTGAAACTAACCAATAGTGTGGAATTAAACACTTCGTTTCAAATACATTGCCTGCCTCAGCAGGAAAGCTTAATAAAAGCCAAACTTCTTTAGCAAAACGACAAAACTAACTTTATTGTTCTGCAAGGTGATTAATGCGTAACTGTCAGAAAGGCGGAAATAAAATAAAATAAAATCTACAACTAGTAACATATTTTGGCCTTCCGTAATTAAAGTATGCAGTGCAGTGCCACGCCTCTTCAAACAACATTCTTATGCCGCATGTCAGTGTATTTCGCTCTGTGGAATTCAAGGGTGTATATTTTGTAATGGATGTCATCAAACTATTTCAGGACAGTGGACATTAAACACCCTGCCCTCTTTTTATAATAAAAACACCTCGCAATTAGTACTGGGTAGGATTATTTGTAACCAGGAGAACAAGAATTCTTCAGAAAATCTGGACTTTATTGCCTATTAACTAGTAACTTGCTCTTCTGTGTGACAAAATTAAAGATAGGATACCTAAAACTAGTAAAGACAAGAAACAGGCAAGACAGTACATATTTCTTCAATCCTTAGGCCCTAGCAACTTTTCTCTCTAATCTTGCTACAGCTTTACATGGCGTGCTTTCCTTTCAGCAAAAGAACTATCACCTTATAAAGTTCGTCAAACGTTTTGCTACATGAAAAATAGAAATGTCGTTGTCTAATACCGAAAAATCTGTTAATACAAATAGTACCCAAGACTGGTATGGTTTCTCGATCTGATTACGTCTATTTTGTCACTGTGTGCTGGATAAAACAGGATAGGCCTTTCTAATATTGCATCAATTGCAACATACACCAAATACGCAAGACTGTTTTGGCAATGATGATCATTTTAATAATACGACAGAATATAATTCACTTAGCACCAGAATGAAATACCTATTTGGCCTACTACAAGCAAAAGGCTTTACATTAGGAAATAGTTTCACATTTCATTCATATGCTCCAGTTTCTCACGCACGAGACCGAAAAGCAGTAGTAACAAATTTTTGCATAAATTTGAAATCGTCATATTCTTCCATAATTTGTGTGATTCCCCGCTTCTTCTTCTGTGTTCTAAGAGAGTCTTATCACTAGTTCTGTAACTATTTCTACCACTGTCAAAACTCATTCTCTGGTTAACTTTATTAACCCTGCCACAATCACCGGTTTAGTTCTACAGTGATTATTCTCTGGTTAGGCGTTATTACGCCTTCGTGCAATGCGTTTTCCGCGCTACTCAGAATGGAACTTAAGCGGTTGCTAGCTGGGGACTACAACTGGCCCTGTCTAGTGTAGCGATCTGGTCAAATATTTTCTGTGAAAATTTCACTTTCTTGGATACACCGAGAAGATAATACGTAATCTTTCTCACTTGTTATTCCTGGTAGTCGTTTATTTCCATTCCGGTAGTCTGAATCTATGGATTTCGCTAGTAATTATAACAACGCTGAGCATTCACAAACCGAATCAACCACATAAACAAGCAGCAGTTGGCATTCACTGGTTCAGCTTTATTCCGCTCAGCTCGCATAGCCCTGTCCCATATTGTCTGCAGGAAACTTTATTTCTAGATGTGACGAGGATTCCCCTGGCAGAGACATCACGTACACTATGCACGCATTCAAAAAATCAACTTATAATTCACTCAGAAATCAACTTAAAATGTGTCCAAAAACCAGCAGGTGTGCATTTCAAAATCATATGAGTAAATGATAGACCAACGTGTGCTGGATGCTAGTTGCTTAGTGAAACAAGGTTTTTCCTCAAGAATATGAATATGCCCCCTGCCTGCGAAATTGCCGCCCGGTTCAGATACCCCGGTTTGCTTCCACCCCCCCCCAAGAGATCCGGGCCTGCTGCGCACGCATGAATCTGGCAGCTTGGGCACGCCTGTAAAATTTTTCGGATCCCATATGGCTGGTTGAAGCTACTGCTGCTTACACAGCCAACAGCCACATTTCTGTAACCAGAAGCGGGAGAAGGTACTACTTGTATGCGACTTAACTGCGCATGTGTATGAGCCCACTTGTAACTGATTAAATGAGTCGAATGTAAACAGTTGTGACGTCACGCTCATTGGAGGCAGTTTGTTGTTACGAAGCATTGCATATTCTTCCGAAAGCCTACGACACATTTTGCTGTTCGCAGATGCTCGTACGAGCACTGTTGTTTTATATGGCGCATTTCCTTTGCAATTTAAGTTTTATTTTCGTTTTTTTCTCTTGTTCATGTTTTAATGCTGCAGTATTATTCTGCAATAGCGGGATACAGTAATATTTTTTGTTTAGAGTATCGGTTCTTACCAGTCAAAATTACAAAAATTTAACCAAAAACTAAAACAACAAAAAATTCCCGGAATTCTAAAAATCCCCGGGTTTTCCCGGATGAAAAAATTCCCGGGTTTTTCCCGGATCTCCCGGGTCGTATACACCCTGTTACAACTTGTAAAGGATGCCGAATAAATTACTGCTTTTCCATTTTTCACGATTATCATCGCCCCAGCACATGTAAATCGTCGATTGTAATGTAATAAAAGTGATTTTATATAAGTTGTTGTCATGTATGCCTTACATTTATTTCCAATCCCACATTTAATTTGCTTTTTGTTTTTATGGTTTTTGTGAAAGTATTATTAAATACTTGGCATGACTCGCAGTTAAAGATTTAAGAGGAACGGCTGAGAAATATATATTAACATATATTTCTGAAAGATATATTGTTGTTGTTGTTGTCGTCTTCAGTCCTGAGACTGGTTTGATGCAGCTCTCCATGCTACTCTATCCTGTGCAAGCTTCTTCATCTCCCAGTACCTACTGCAACCTACATCCTTCTGAATCTGCTTAGTGTATACATCTCTTGGTCTCCCTCTACAATTTTTACCTTTCACGCTGCCCTCCAATGCTAAATTTGTGATCCCTTGATGCCTCAGAACATGTCCTACCAACTGGTCCCTTCTTCTATTCAAGTTGTCCCACAAACTCCTCTTCTCCCCAATCTTATTCAATACCTCCTCATTAGTTACGTGATCTACCCATCTAATCTTCAGCATTCTTCTGCAGCATCCCATTTCGAAAGCTTCTATTCCCTTTTTGTCCGAACTATTTATCATCCATGTTTCACTTCCATACATGGCTACACTGCATATAAATACTTTCAGAAATGACTTCCTGACACTTAAATCTATACTCGATGTTAACAAATTTCTCTTCTTCAGAAACGCTTTCCTTGCCATTGCCAGTCTATATTTTATATCCTCTCTACTTCGACCATCATCAGTTATTTTGCTCCCCAAATGGCAAAACTCCTTTACTACTTTAAGTGTCTCATTTCCTAATCTAATTCCTCAGCATCACCCAACTTAATTCGACTACATTCCATTGTCCTCGTTTTGCTTCTGTTGATATTCATCTTGTATCCTCCTTTCAAGACACAGTCCATTCCGTTCAACTGCTCTTCCAAGTCCTTTGCTGTCTCAGACAGAATTACAATGTCATCGGTGAACCTCAAAGTTTTTATTTCTTCTCAATGGTTTTTAATACCTACTCCGAATTTTTCTTTTGTTTCCTTTACTGCTTGCTCAATATACAGATTGAATAACATTGGGGAGAGGCCACAATTCTGTCTCACTCCCCTCCCAACCGCTGCTTCCCTTTCTTGTCCCTAGACTCTTATAACTACCATCTGGTTTCTGTACAAATTGTAAATAGCCTTTCGTTCCCTGTATTTTAACTCTGCCGCCTTTAGAATTTGAAAGAGTATTCCAGTGAACATTGTCAAAAGCTTTCTCTAAGTCTACAAATGCTATAAATGTAGGTTTGCCTTTCCTTAATCTTTCTTCTAAGATAAGTCGTAAGGTCAGTATTGCCTCATGTGTTCCAATATTTCTTCGGAATCCAAACTGATCTTCCCCGAGGTCGGCTTCTACTAGTTTTTCCATTCGTCTGTAAAGAATTCATGTTAGTATTTTGAAACTGTGACTTATTAAACTGATAGTTTGGTTATTTTCATATCTGTCAACACCTGTTTTCTTTGGGATTGGAATTATTATATTCTTCTTTAAGTCTGACGGTATTTCGCCTGTCTCATACATCTTGCTCACCAGATGGTAGAGTTTTGTCAGGACTGGCTCTCCCACGGCGAATGCCTGATATTGGGGCTGTAGAGATCACCTAGCTCATCAATAAACAACTTTTTAAAAGAATTAGAAGTATTTTTAGATAAGGTAATACGTGAATTCCATTATATAGTTGTAGTGGGGGATCTAAATATTGATACATTAAAAGACTGTTGCCACACAAGAAGTTTCTGTTATCTGATCAATGTCTAGAATCTCCAGTTAGGTGTACAAAGCCCAACAAGATGTTGCCAGACCTCACAAACACTCACGTATCACGCAATTACTAATATTCCTCAGGGCAGACAAACAGAGCAAGTAATAAACGCTATCTCAGACCTTTATGGACAAGGACTTGAAATACAAGGAATAAATGTTAACTGAGTAGAACTACTACTAGTATCTATAAAGCTAAAAAAGCAGACTACATACATTAGTAAAGGGGAAATATTGGAAGGAAAAACATTCCATACATAATGTTAATGAGAGAATTTTTGCTTGAAACTATGCTACTATAATAATTGCTTGCCCCATTGTATCCAGGAGTCTAAATAAGGGAATTACTAAGCATTGGATCACCTCAGATATCAAAGCAATGGAGAATCTAAAAATGGCATATAAAAATTGCCAGATAAACAAAGCTACAGCTAACATTGACACATAACGAAAAGAGGAGAGCCTACAGTAGAATTAACAGAGGAACTAAATTTAAATTTTACCAGAATGAAATTTCAACATCTAAAAACATTTTGAAGATGGTATGGTCTCACAATTTTAGAGAAAGATGCTAAGGAATGTAGGGATCCAAATGATATCAGCAATATCTTTGATCAACATCAAGTTGGAGTACTGGAAAATTTGTAACGCTTTACAATAGTTCCTAAACGCCAAGCAATATGTATAAGATATCCAATATTGCAGAATGTTTTATTCCAATGGCAACAAGTTAACCAGAGATAGCAAAAATAAGACACACTCAAAGTCCAAAAACACAGAATGTCTTCATTGGATACCTACCTGGGTAGTGAAGTACTGTTCTCAGTGGTTGGTGAGATATCTGACAGATTTAATAAACTCAGCCACATAGAATGGGATATTTCCTAAATATCTGAAAAAGATTAGGGTTGTGCCCATTTATAATGGTGGTGATGGGGAAAATCCTGCAAATTACAGGCCAATTACCATCACAGCTGTCTTATCTCAAATTGTGGAAACAGCCTTGAAAGACAGACTATTAAATTTTATAGAGAAGAACATACTAAATGAGGTACAGCTTGGTTTAGAAAATGTAGCTCTACCACCACAGGCACAGTTAACTTTGTAGCTGATGTTACTGGAGCATTAGATCAACAAAGAAAAGTCTGTGGTATTTTCCTTGACCTCTCAAAGGCATTTGATTGTGTGTGTCACTGCAAACTAATTTAGGGGTAAGGCAGCTGATATCATATATCAATTGTTGAAGTAATACATAAAACAAGGGGCACTATTGTAAACATACACTAATTTTCGGGTAGCTAAGTACAGTGTACCTCAGGGGATCAGTGTTGGGGCCCCCCTTTCCATTCTGTATGTAAATGATATGACACCAGCAGTATGTGACAATGTAATAATGTCTGCAGATGACTCTTCACTCAGAGTAAAAAGTGACCTTGTAAAAGAACTGGAATCCAGTGCTCTTGCAGATACGAGTAAGGCTTACAAATATTTCAGTGAAAACAACATGTTAGTAAATGCGAATGAGTTAACATATGAAAAACTACAAGTGAATAAAACTTCACAGACTGACAGTATTTCCCTTTAACTGTGTAATGCAGTTCTCAAAGAAGTAAGGAATTATAAATTCTTGGATGTCATCGTTGATAAGCATTTGACATGTGAGGGTCATATAAGCAAAGTACACTCAAAATTATGCACTAACATATTCTTAATGAGAAAGATGCCGAGGACAGTATACACGGACTATTAACAAGGCACTATGGTTTAGTCTACCCTCACTTATACTGCATTTTAGTCTGGGAAAATGTTGCACATATGCATATCTGTAGGGTAGGCAAAGCTTCAAAAGAAGGCTGCTGGATGCATTGCAGATCTGACCCCAAGACAATCCTGCAGAAATAAATTCAGGAAACTATATACACTGAAGAGCCAAAGAAACTGGTACCCCTGCCTAACCTCGTGTAGAGCCCCTGTGAGCACACAGAAGTGTTGCAATATGACATGGCATGGACTCAACTAATGTCTGAAGTAGTGCTGGAAGTAATTAACACTATGAATCCTGCAGGCCTGTCCATAAATCCGTAAGAGTACGAGGGGGTGGAGATCTCTTCTAAACAGCAAGCGGCAAGGCATCTGAAATGTGCTCAATAATGTTCATGTCTGGGGAGGCTGGTGGCCAGTGGAAGTGTTTAAACTCGGAAGAATGTCCCTGGAGCCACTCTACAGCAATTCTGAATGTGTGGGGTATCACACTGCTCTGCTGTAATTGCCCAAGTCTGTTGGAATGCACAATGGCCATGAATAGATGCAGGTGATCAGACAGGATGCTTATGTACATACCACATGTCAGAGTTTTATCTAAACGTATCAAGGGTTACATATCACTCCAACTGCACATGCCCCACACCATTATAGAGCCTCCACCAGCTTGAACAGTCCCCTGCTCACATGCAGAGTCCACGCATTCATGAGGTTGTCTCCATACCCATACATATCCATCTGCCCGATACAATTTGAAGCAAGACATCCGACCAGGCAATGTGATTTAAAAATCACCCAATAGCAAACAGAGACAAGTGGTCTGGCAGTGAACCAACGTCATGTTACCAGAAGTCCCTGTACGAGTTTCACCCCTGTGAATGCACATGTGTTCGCAAACCCAGCAGCAGCTGCTGTCAGCCTGCCATGGACATAGCTAGTTTGGACAGCGAATTGTTCATTGAAGGGGTGAAGAACCATTCTGACATAAGAGACACATTTATTAAGGAGTATTGTGATAGTATTAACAAAAGAGCCGCATGGTTTCAAGTGTGTGTAAAATTTCGTGAGGGTTTTGCTGCAAAACCGAATTGGGAAAGAAATTATGTAGGTAAATGTCACCATTTAACTATTTAATGTTTGTGTTCTGGAGGTGGCATTATTGCCTGAATGTTCATACTTAATACTTGAAATAGCACTAAGCAGCATATGCTTTGCCCCCTAGTGAGTGACCTTTCATCAGAACAAACCGATCTTCAGTCAACAGTAACAGATTAAAATCAATTCTGTTATATCAGCTGATTCTATGTAATCAACGCTTTATTGTATTGAATTCAGAAAATACGTAATTGCACACATTTCAATAGATATAAACTGAATAGTCTTCCATACTTGGGAATAAACTGAATCAGTGCTCGCCACAGATTGTTATTGACCAGATTTTGATTTATTTGTCTTGCCACAGTATTTTACCAGCATTTCCTATAAAATTATCAGTGAAAACATTCCTTCTACTGTTCAGTCAACTTCCTCCTTGGGCTGATGTGCTTTCATTTTCCAGATCACATAGCCCCTACATACTTTAAGTGTGTTCAAAGTGAAAACATCTCTGGAACAGCAGTTCTAGTAAAAGACACAGCAACATAATGCAATTCTAACAGTAACATTAAGCTCAAAATTGATATGTCTGTGAAATATTCTCTATTTATTCCTTAGAATTCGAGACGTGCAATTCACATATCTCCGGGTACAACTTAAATAACAATTACAGCTCAATTTTTTTGTAGGAGTGGACAGTTCCAGTACATGTTCTCATGACAAAAATAGATAGACTTCTCTAATAAAGTGAAAGGCACAGGAGGTTCAGTAGTTTCTAGTAGTGGTTGTCCTTCTGGTTGGCTTGCTTGGCCATTTCCAATCATTTTATACATCTTACAGTTTCAAATATACTGGTATCAGATTCTGTACCATGAGATCCAACTTCCACAAATAATTGGCACCTGCAACCACAAACAAGACTTGAGAAAGGAATTTATTTTAGTTCAAGAATTGAGAATCACTGAAACCTCGATTAACTGGTTTCGTGTTTTTGCCATCCAAGGTGCCTAAGTAGATGGGGAAGTTTGCATCCTTTTCAAATTCCCTAGCATTTTTCAACCATGTTTCTTCTGTGAGTTTTGGTCTGCACCCTTTGTGCAAAACTTCCCACACAGCTTTACAAATACAAACTTTCCTTACTGTTCTACACAGTGCTGGGTGGCCAACTCTGTATTAGTAGTACATACCAGAGTCCAGACACTACCCAGATATCTGAAAAATAAATTACTACTAATGCTTTCCAGTTAATTCATCAAGTGACTGCACATTGATTCAAAAATAAAAAATTTACTTTCACCTTCTCTTAAATCTATAAACAGTGTCATGAATGCTTCGAGCAGCTGCGAACTAACCACTTAGCGAGTCCAAAACCTGTTGTGTTTCTTATACGTTAAATAAACAAACGTTGTCCTGCTTCCTTCTGCCTAGGTGCATACTGACTGGCTTCGAACCTAGTAATGCTGCGCAGTTATTGCTACAATGCTGCCACGTGTACACTGAAACAATTTACGATGTCGTGATCTTGCTGTGAGCTGTGCACAGCTGTTATGCGCTCATGTGCTTTGAGCCTAGGTAAGGCATATGGTGCAAGTGGCTTACGGCTTTAAGTAGCTTTCTATCTATTCTGTCTGGGTCGAGAAAGACCTGGCATTGTAGAACATTTCCTGGCATTTCACGTTATTGACCAAAGATTAAATGCTTCAAGTTTAGATTTGGAAACACAAAACTCATTAAGCAACCAACACAGCAAACATACACTGCATTTAAGTTTCTGTCCAGTATGATTTGTTGTGTTAAAGTTTCGTGAAGTGTGGCTTCAGCAAATAAATATGCTACTTATAGATCTTAGCATGAAGTTGGCTTTTGGAGATATTTAGTAGTTGGTTATGGAATAGATATACAGTATGTAAACTTTTGGCAAGATTGTGATATTCGGCCCTCACCTGAAATCTTGGTTGTGGTGACGACTTATCTGTAGTGTAGTCCAAAGAGTAGGTTAGTCAGGACACAGTAAATATAGCAGCCTTCCCCAGCACGGATACCACAAGCCGCACCTGCAAATACAATATATTGAACTTTATTTCATTTATTTAAAGTAAAGAAAAAACTGCAAATACGAAGTTTCCACTTGAGGACTCAACCCCACGACCCTCTGATTACCATTCTATACTCATTCCACTTCAACCACTGCAGCTAAACTATGCTAACACAAATAGTAGATGGTCTCACCCAACCTGCACCAAAACATGATATTTTCTCTGAACACTTGGCCACCTGAAGCTCCGACTTCTGTCACTCATTTCTGCCAAGCCCTTCATATATCATACATTTGGACGAAACTGGTGATGGCAAGTAACTGCCCCCTCATAATATTTGGATATGGGAGGGCAAAATTTGTATTTTCAATGCACTTAAAAGTGCACATCTACACAAAGGTCACTTTTACACGTTATTATTGTTTTTATTAGAACATTTAGAATATTGATGTGGATTGAATAATTGTTTTAAGCGGTATTTTGGTAGTTTCTGTGACTCGCCAGCAATGCCCCTATCCTAACCATGCTGTACAATGCACCACCTAATGACAAGCACAGCTGAAACTGTAGCCCTGGTCAGAATCATCTAATGAATTGGGCGCCGACCAAAGTGAGTATCTACATCTACATAGATACTCCGCAATCCGCTGCATGGCGCACGGTGGAGGGTGCCCCACACCACTACTGGTAATTTATTTTCCTGTTCAACTCGCAAACAGAATGAGAGAGAAATGACTATCCATCCATATGCTGCCATATTAGCCCTAATTTCTCTTATCTTCATGGTCCTTATGTACAATGTATGTTCAAAGCAATAGAATTGTTCTGCAGTCAGTTTCAAATGCCAGGTCTCTAAATTTCCTCAATAGTGTTCCTCTAAAAGAATGTTGTCTTCGCCCTAGGTATTCCCATTTGAGTTCCTAAAGCATGTCAGTAGCACTTGCATGTTGTTTGAACCTACCAGTAACAAATCTCACAGCCCGCCTCTGAATTGCCTCTATGTTTTCCTTTAATCCAACCTGGCATGGATCCCAAACACTCTAGCATTATTCAAGAATAGGTTGCGCTAGCACCCTACATGCAGTCTAATTTGGAGATGATTCACACTTCTCTATCCCAATAAACCACAGTCAGCCATTTACCTTCCCTACCACAATCCTCACACACACCTTCCATTTCATATCACTTTGCAATATTATGTGCAGATGTTTAAACAGCATGACAGTGTCAAGCAGAACACTACTAATTGTTTATGGGTTTGTTTTTCCTACTCATCTGATCAACTTACATTTTTCTACATTCAAAGCTCACTCCCATTCACCGCACCAACTAGAAATTTTTTCTAAACCATATTGTATCACCCTACAGTCACTGAACTTTGACACCTTATCAGTAAACTGCAGCAGACTGCTGCCCACCCTGTATGCCAAATCATTTATCTATGCAGGGTGTTACAAAAAGGTACGGCCAAACTTTCAGGAAACATTCCTCACACACAAAGAAAGAAAATATGTTATGTGCACATGTGTCCGGAAACACTTACTTTCCATGTTAGAGCTCATTTTATTACTTCTCTTCAAATCACATTAATCATGGAATGGAAACACACAGCAACAGAACGTACCAGCGTGACTTCAAACACTTTGTTACAGGAAATGTTCAAAATGTCCTCCGTTAGCGAGGATACATGCATCCACCCTCCGTTGCATGGAATCCCCCATGCGCTGATGCAGCCCTGGAGAATGGCGTATTGTATCACAGCCGTCCACAATACAAGCACGAAGAGTCTCTACATTTGGTACCGGGGTTGCATAGACAAGAGCTTTCAAATGCCCCCATAAATGAAAGTCAAGATGGTTGAGGTTAGGAGAGCATGGAGGCCATGAAATTGGTCCGCCTCTACCAATCCACCGGTCACCGAATCTGTTGTTGAGAAGCGTACGAACACTTCGACTGAAATGTGCAGGAGCTCCATCGTGCGTGAACCACATGTTGTGTCGTACTTGTAAAGGCACATGTTCTAGCAGCACAGGTAGAGTATTCCGTATGAAATCATGATAATGTGCTCCATTGAGTGTGGGTGGAAGAATATGGGACCCAATCAAGACATCACCAACAATGCCTGCCCAAACGTTCACAGAAAATCTGTGTTGATGATGTGATTGCACAATTGTGTGCGGATTCTCGTCAGCCCACACATATTGATTGTGAAAATTTACAATTTGATCACGTTGGATTGGTTGGTTGGTTGTTTCGGGGAAGGAGACCAGACGGCGAAGTCATCGGTATCATCGGATTAGGGAAGGATGGGGAAGGAAGTCGGCCGTGCCCTTTGAAAGGAACCATCCCGGCATTTGCCTGGAGCGATTTAGGGAAATCACGGAAAACCTAAATCAGGATGGCCGGACGCGGGATTGAAGCGTCGTCCTCCCGAATGCGAGTCCAGTGTCTAACCACTGCGCCACCTCGCTCGGTGATCACGTTGGAATGAAGCCTCATTCGTAAAGAGAACATTTGCACTGAAATGAGGATTGACACTTTGTTGGATGAACCATTCGCAGAAGTGTACCCGTGGAGGCCAATCAGCTGCTGATAGTGCCTGCACACGCTGTACATGGCACAGAAACAACTGGTTCTCCCGTAGCACTCTCCATTGCTTTCAACTCTTTCAGTTGTTTCTCCCTGTCAGGGTTGCTTATTACTTTGTCATAAGTTCTATGGTCAAACGACAGTATATTTGTATGATTCTCCTGTTTGAATGATTTCTTAAATGTGATATTTAAAATTTTTGCTTTAGTTTTGCTATCTTCAACTGCCACACCAGACTGTTCAACAAGTGACTGGATGGAAGCATTTGACCTTCTTAGCAAATTGACATAGGAGCAGAATCTTCTTGGGCTCTCTGTCAGATCTTTTGCTAAGGTATGATGATGGTAGTTGTATGCCTTGTGCATAGATTTGTTCCACAGAAGCACAAATCTCTACTAACCTTTGCTTGTTGTCATTTGCATATTCTCTTTTGAACCAAGAGTACAACAGCCTCTACTTCCGCAGAATTTTCCTAATTTCATTATTAAATTATGGTGGGTCTTTTCCATCCTTGTTTACTTTGGCCTTCAGTGCTGCTGCACCATACAGCCATGCCACTATTTATCAAAAATTCTAATAACAAAAGACACAGTCTGGCAACTAGGAAAAATTTACCTGCAGCACCATGAGACACTACCTGTGGAAGATTGCTAGTGTTCACTTCGCCTCTGACCTGGCTGGATGGGAGTGCATCAACATGGGTTTCTCTACATTTCATACGTGTACATATTGTACATGTATGTATTATCTTCTACAAAAAATTAGTATCAGGATGCCAATGTTTCCTTTGTGTAGTTACAAGGTAAAACCACAACTGAGAATCCCGAAATTTCATTTCAAGCCATGTAAAACCAAACTGCTTCCATTTTGCAATAGCTTGACCAGCAGATGAGAGGGCTATAAACTTCAGCAGTAGTTGGCCACTGCTATTTTTTGTTCTATTGGTAGATCAGGATTCTGGAATACAAGCTAGTACCAAATGATTGACAAGTGGTTCCACAGAGAAGCTACATTGACCACGACCAGTCTTGCATATAGGTTTGGGGGCAGTTTTCTTCTACAGATCCCACTTGGAGAGTACCAAGGTTTCAGGAGCAGTATCACATGAAGGACAATTGGCGGGAAAAATTATTTTTTGAGCAGCAACATGGCTCCTTGCTTCGCAGTACAAAGAGATCTTGCACTGTTTAAAATCCATGCAAAGCAAGTACAGAAGATCCACTGCAACCAGACAGCTACAGTCTCAACAAAAGTCACTAATTCTGCAACTGTATGAGCAGCAGAAAAGGTTGCCCTGGGTTTAAGTGTGACTGTCTCAGGGAGGAAGACTCTGCCTTATGCAGGTTGGCAGCATCACGTAAGTACTACTATAGTGAAATTTCTTTGTAGAAACAGCTCTGCACGCTGCAGGCAAGAGCAGCTGCCAAAACAACAGATTGAATTAGTCAACCTGTGCCTGCTGTCAGCGATAAAGACTGGTCAGTCACTCTGTGGCACCCATGCCTTCAGCGCACTAGTGACCAGGATCAAGAACTATGTTAACGAGAACCAACAGGAATCTAACACACATCCAAGAACAGTGAACTTCTGCTGTACTAGTACAACCTGCTTGCTAGGAAAGTGTACTAGGGTTACCACTAGTTTCCCCAAGTGAAATTCCCTGATTTCCAGACGGTTCTTACTATATTTCCCTGACAAATTTTGATATCTCAAAGGTAAGTTAAGACATAAGCTGACAATCTGTCTTAGCAGCTACGGTACAAGAAACAATAGTGCAAAAGAGGAAATATCTAAAACAACTTTCAAGCAGATTGCGTTTCCCGATGGGAGCAAAAATTTTAAGTACTAACATCAACTTCTTTTATAATTAACTGTTTTTAAATGGAGAAAGCAAGCCAGATGATGTGTGTGTTTCATTAGGATCACTGATGTTATTTTATTCCCATAAAACGAAACACATTTGGTGACAAAAATATGCATTTGCTTGGAGTCACAAAAAAGATTTAAAATACCTTCACTGATTTAAGAAAGAACCTCAGAAAAATGTAGGCCTCTTGAAAGAAGTGTATACGGTGGGGAGGAATTGTGTAGGTGACCGCCAATAAAATTTGGTTTTACTATGTTCGTTATTGTCAATTATTACCCACTGTGTTATATCTATTACTTTACAGGTATTTTTTATTTTTCTTTCAAGAAATATATCAGTACATAGCGAATAAGCTGCCAGTGACTGACAATTTTCTTCTTATGACCCATACTTTCTAACATATAAGCCACTTTTTAAGTGCCAAAATGTACTAGAACAAATAAAATGTCAATAAAACGCTACAATGTACTTGCAGCAAGACAGTCTTAATTCCTGAAATCCATCACCCGTTGCCTCTGACCTACTGAGGAGCAGCACAGTCCTGGGTCCATGAATAAACCATGAAAATCCCCTGCAGTACGCAACACACAAACTGATCCGGCCTGCGGGCAGAGCGGTCAGACTAGATCCCATGGGCAGGGCCTGTACATTAGTGGGAACCAAATGGTTTTAGGTTGACAGGCTCGATCCATGACACATACTCACATGAACGGCCTGCAGTTTTTGTCTGTCACGGAAATCCACTTGTGTGGCCGGCTATTCACAAGCCACAGACTGCATCTTGATGAAATGAGACCACAGTGATCAATCCATGCAACAGATAACTTGTTCAAATACTCAGAATCAATAATAATGAGAATAGGTAGCAACTCACCATAAAGAATATTGCTGAACCACAGACAGGCACATAGAAAAGATAACCACACTCTCACAACTAAGTCATAGCTTTTGTCAGAAAGTGAGACGACGACACATATTCACCCACACACAACCTACGCACACACGGCCGCCGTCTACAGTCTCAGAATCAGATCCAAACAAACCACTTCTCATGCCTCCCTGCCTCTCATTGGCAGCTGCTAGGCTAGCAGCAACAAGTGGTGGCCACACTGACTGCAAGCTGAGGGGAGTGGAAGGAAGGGGAGAAGCAGTAGTAATGAGAAAATAGGGAATCGGTACACGTACTCAGCTGAACCCAGCCAGTGACGATGCAAGACACCTCAGTAAACAAACCATTTCATCTATCGAGACAAAAACACATTTTTCCAAATTTCCCTGATATTTCCTTGACATGTTTGAAATTCCCTGACTTCAAGAAAATGTGGCAACCCTATGTACATTTCAGTTATGCAGCAAGTTGTACATATTCAAGTTTTCAGGTCTGTGATGTGTATGTGCGCTCTTTATTAAAATAACCTTGTAATTATCGTTTTAGGGAGTCAAGTAGAGGCCAGCCACCAGCCAATTCTAGATCTTTCTTGAATGTCATGTACTTACGGCCTAACTTGTTTTGCAGATACAGTACATATATTGCTGCCATGTCAAGTATGGCTTAATGCAAGCCAGTAACACTTGTCACCCAGCACTACATTCCAAAGTTATTTTACTGGAGCTGCGGCATGCCTGCATGAATCTTGTGTGATTCCATGTCACCTGCCACACCTCTAAAGCCATAAATTGCTGCAAAAATCGTCTTTGGACAGTTCACAAAGTAAGAAACACGATTATGCCACATATAAAAGAAAATACCCTTGAATTTGTAGAAAGAGACAAGACTGGAACATTTGAAGATATTTATGATAAAAAAAATACATGACCATAAATGTTTGATTCAGACTTGGAATGGCAGTCATTTAAAAAATCTAAACATTAGCCGTATTAACAGTCACTTGTGATAAATTGTTATGCAAGTACCAGACAGTGAAATTATGCTATTCTTTCCGATACACCCTCTGTGACAGTTTCTTACAGTGCAAGCTACACACTGCAGCGATCGTGCAACAAACGAATATCTTTGCGTGCATTCTGTACAAACTTATTAGCGAGACAGGGACAATTACTGTGTGAACTGCTTTATAGACTGTAGTTCTCCAGGCACACACCCCCTCAGACTTACGTGATTCTGAGATAGTTTTTTTAATTTGGAAAAGTGGCACAACTTCATTTTTGAGGAGTGGAGAATTGTATGCAATGATCAATTTTAGTGATGTCATGTCTTAACTAAGGCCCACATCCCTCTTGTCACTTCAATGTATCATGGTATTAGCACCTTAACTTACAACCCCCTTCCAACTGCTCCATTATTTCTGGACAGTGCCATTACAGTTGTTAATTTCAAATTAACAACTTTATCCACATTACTGTCAACATTTGATTATGGGCATAAAGCTGCAGTCCAAGGCATAATTCTGTGCCTAACATTTCGTCTTCCAATGCTTGAGACATCATCAGAAGCAGTTAGTCTCAAACAAGCTGAGCATGCCGAACTGTTTCTATGTATCCACCCAACGGTCTGTTGGTGACATCAGACTGCTGCCTAAGATTGCGCAGTCACAGAGACGTATGCTATGGAGCTTTTAGTGGGGAAGCATTGAAGCTGTTTATTATATTTAGCAGTAAGGTTCACAACTTGCCTAATTTCAATCCTCCTCCATTTCTGTTAAATTTTTTTCTGTGCTTTTGAATTTCTAAGCCCTCTCTGTACATCCTAGCATAGTAATTAGTAGCTCTTCTAAAAAACCACTATCAGACAAACAAATCTGGTGATTTCTCATTCCTAGTTCATGATCTGCTACAGCTGATTTATCCATCTTGCTCAGTCAACAATTGCTAGTGTTCCTTAAGGCGGGTGTTAATGCTTCTTTTTGTAGTTCCTATAAACACTTGGCCACAAATGCAATTGGCGGGCATAGGTCCTTTGCAGTGTTCAAATACTCGCGTACCTTTCTTGTTGGCTTAAACACTTTGCCAAACCATGTTTTCTGAGTACTTTGCTGATGTGATTTCTGATAGTTTTTACAAAGGAAGGAAAACTTTCCCTTTAATTTTATCTTTTTCATTCAAAGCTGTAGACCTTTTGGAATGTAGTACCCTATTTACCTCTGTGTTGCCGTAGCCGTCTCTTCTGAAGGCTGTTCTTAAATGATCGAGTTCATCCTCCAAGCACAATGGTTCACAGATTCTTCTAGCTCAGCCCACTAATATTTTGACCACTCCTCTTTACTGCTTGGGTTGGAGATTGGAATTTTTGTGAAGGTATATCTGCGTCAGTGGGTTTTCTGTAGACTTTATGCCCTAAATTTCCGTCGGGTTTTCTAATTGCCTGTACATCCAAAAAAGAAATTTGATTGTCTTTCTCTTCTTCCATTGTGATATTTATATTATAATTAATATTATTCAGAGAATCTAGAAATTCAGAGTGTTATTTGTCTCCACAAGGCCATATAATGAAAGAACACTCTGAAATTCTAAATTTTCCGAATAATAATTGTGGCGGCACGCATGTGGCGCATTACTGTGGCTGCAAGTACCTTAAAGCCACTTTTACATGATCAACTTTCTCCCAGTTGATTGTTTCATTCCTGTACCGAGCCTCATCTCTTTCTAGTGCCTGTTTTTGTTTACGTGCCAGCACCACAATTAAGAGAGATGTGACAGCTGTCTGCTCTGAAGTTTGGCATGTTATCGCTGAAAATATGTTATGAGGGACTATTCTTTTTTTAAAAAAAATCTGAATATGGTAACAAAATGTAGGAACAAACAATGATGAGTGTTTGCTACTGCCCAAAGCAGAATTCCTAGTGGCAGTTCTTGGCAAAGGTCAAGTGGTAAATTCCTTACACTCCTGAGAACTGAAAGATAGGAAAGTGTCATCCAAACATTTCAGAACATTTACTTGCTAGAGAAAATATGTACTTGTAGACCAATCACACAATATCTAGAACACAGTAAACCACCTTTTTACTTTATCCACTGTGTCTTATTTTTTTTTTTTGCTAAGTACCAAATAACACCAAAAATTTACACACACACACACACACACACACACACACACACACACACACACACACACAAAAAAAAAAATTAAAGCACATTTATCTATCTATGATTATTGATTAATGAATCGTCAAACATATTCACAAACACACTAAAGCAGAGGTGTATACAGTGATGGAAGGTGACGAATTATCATTACTGTTAGAATAGTTTGATGCATTTCTTGCTATTCTGTAAGGTAGGGATGCTGCTGGATCAGAAGGAATAGAAGTGGAACTTCTTTTGTCTGAGAAATGGAGAATACAGTTTTGCATATCTGTGATGCTACGTAATTGCTCCATGGAAATTGTAGGGTTCCTCAGGTTTTGACTTTTGGTCAATGCAGTTGGAGAGACTAAATAATAAGGTTGCTGTCAATCAGACATATGGAAGAGTGTCACAGCAAACTGTCCAAAAATGTACATTCTTTGTCCATATATTTGTGCTGACAAGCAGTAATTCCTGTCTAAGTTTACATGTCGGGTCCCTCATTTCATGACTTAAAAGTTAACAAGTATGGACAGAAATACTGAATGGTTGTCGAGAGAGATTCCAAATATATGCTAAATTCTTTCACACGTCTTGATAAATATGAAACTTGTCACAGTGGTGAACGTCTTAGAGACTTTGTAAGGAAGAAACTTTTATGTCTCTACCTACCTAAAGAAAGAAATTTTATGTGACAGAAATAATTCGCCTCACTTTCACTAGCTTGATATCTGGAAACAAACCTGACAAGTTCAGTGGTATAATAAACAAAATTAGAAAGGAATTGCCCGAGTACATGAAGAAATCTCACGAGAACCTATGCAAAACTGCAGCTTTCAGAAAAGGTGATATGGCCTTCACAGTATATCACGAAAAGCCAAGAATGCTTGTAATAATTCTCCATTACTTGCATCAAAATGTACAAACTGAAATGGACTTTAAGCCTAACAGTGACCCACAACAATGAAACTACATACAGAGTAAATAATGTTGACCAGAAGACCCCCCAAGTAGTCAACGAAAGATGGTGGAAGAATGTGGCCTGTTCAGATTTTTATAATACTCTAGATTTAAAAGGTATATATGCTTGGCTTGGTTGGTTCTTTTAAAAGAGGGGCAGGGGGGTGGGGGTGGGGGCAAGGGACCAAACTATGAGGTCATCGGTGTCTTGCTCTGAAGGAAACAATGCCACAAGGGTGAGAATAAGACAATGAGACTTACAACACAAAACAGAATGAAAGGAAAAACCACAAACAACGACTGAAGGGTAATGAACACTTAACTAGACTAAAGGGGACAAGAAAAGCACAAAGACGCCAGGAACAGGTGGAAGAGATTAAAACAAGAAAGCATGTTACCATGGCTGGCTGACCATGAGGATAAAAAGGAAAAGCCAGCCACTCTGCAACACATTAAAACCTTCACCCTGAAAGCACTGAGTTGGAGGACATGCAGGGACAAAGGACATGTGCTAAAACTTGGAGCAAATGATAAAACTCGCCCTCACAAATAAAATGTAAAACTGAAGCTGCTGTTGAGGCATTGTCGCCCAACACCAAAGGTAGGGTGCTGGGAAAGTTATAAGTCCGCCGCAGAGCGGCTAAAAGTGGGCAGTCCAGCAAGAGATGAATGACCATGATTTGTCAGCCACAGCTACAGCTACACCGAGGTGGGTCCTTGCCACAGAGGAGGTAACCATGCGTCAGCCACATATGGCCAATGTGGAGACGACCGAGAATCACAGGAGACGACCAAGAATCACAGAGTCCCTGCAAGAGGCGCGCAGTCTTCCACACATTCACAGTTTCCTTAATGGCACGCAGCTTCTTGTGTGTACGGACGTTATGCCATTCCATCTCCCAAAGCTGCAGAACTTTGCGCCATAATACTGAACGCGGGTTAGTTTCAGAGAAGCCGATCTCCATAAGCAGTTTCTGTGTAGTCTGTCTGGCCAGCCTGTCGGCAAGTTTATTGCCTGGGATTTCGAAGTGACCTGGGGTCCAGACAAACACCGCTGAATGAATGGATCATTTTAGGGCATAGATGGACTCATGGATGGTCGCTACCGAAGGATGACGAGGGTAGCACTGGTCGATAGTTTGTATGCTGCTTAAGGAGTCAGTACACAGGAGAAATGACTCGACAGGGCATGAGCGGATGTGCTCAAGAGCACGAGATATGACCGTCAGCTCTGCAGTGAAAACACTGCAGCCATCTGGTAAGGAGTGCTGTTCTATATGTCCTCCAAGAACATAGGCAAAGCCAACATGACCATCGGTCATCGGTGTAAACCACTTCAGGGCCCCGGTACATGTCGAGAATCAGGAGGAAATGACAGCGGACAGTAACAGGGTTAACCGAGTCCTTAGGGCCACTTGAAAGGTCCAGGCGAAGTCACAGGCTTGGTGTACACCATGGAGGTGATCACGAATTAACCTGGACTCCAGTTCGGAGAGAAGGGATCGCACACAAACTGCAACTGTAAGCCCTGACCTGGGCCGCCGATGACGGAGATGGAAAAGGAGACGGTAATTCAGATACGCAGGAGAACTACGAACGTATGCAACGTAACTGGAGAGCAATTGCACACACCTAACTTGCAATGGAGGGACTCCGGCCTCCACCAAGATGCTGGTCACTGGACTCGGCCTAAAAGCTTCTGTCGCTAGGTTAACACCACAGTGGTGCACTGGGCCGAGTAAATACAATGCTGAGGAGCTCTTAAGAATCGATATGTCTCCACTACAGTGAGTGGATCGTCATTAATGTAAAGTTGTGGTTCCAGATGAACGGTACGATGCTGTGGCCGAAAACTGGAAACCGTGAGCTAGAGCCCATGACTGCGCCTTGTGGATGGCTCCCTGTAGACGCCACTCAGCACTAACAGTATTGGTGGAGCAGTACGAAATGCAGAAGTCGTCTGCATACAGAGAAGGCGAGACCGATGACCCTACAGCTGCTCCTAGACCATTAATGGCCCCACAAAAAATAGAGATACACTCAATACAGAGCCCTGTGGGACCACATTCTCCTGGATATGGGGGGATCTATGGCAGGCACCAACTTTGACATGCAAAGTACGAAGGGACAGGAAATTCTGAATAAAGATCGGGAGTGGGCCTCGGTGACCCCACTCATATATTGTAGCAAGGATATGTCGCTAGGTCATGTCATACACTTTTCGTAAATAAAAAAAATGCCGACAAGATGTTGGCATCTGGAAAAGGCTGTTCGGATGGCAGACTCGAGGGACACAGAATTATCAGTGGTAGAGCGACCAGGGTGGACGATGCCCTGACATGGAGCCAGTAGGCCACGTGACTAGAACCCAACCCAACCGCAGACACACCATTCGTTCCAGCAGCTTACAAAGAACATTGGTGAGGCTAATGGGCCAATAGCTATCCACATCAAGCTGGTTTTTACCGGGTTTGAGCACTGGAATGATGGTGCTCTCCCACCATTGCACCAGATCCGGTTGAAGATGAGGGATGTCACTTTTAGTCAGATTTGAGATGTTTAATCATCTGACTGTGGATCCAATTTGGCCCAGTAGTAGTGTCAGAGCAATGTGCAATGGCACTGAGGAGCTCCTGCTCTGTAAATGGAGCATTATAGGGTTCACTATGGCATGTAGCGAACAAGAGGACGTTCCTTTACATCCGCCGTTTGAGGGGGCAAAAGGCGGGAGGGTAGTTCTCCGACACAGAGGCTCCAGCATAGTGCTCCGCAATCACGTTTGCGTCAGTTAATGCCCGGGGCACCTGTTGGGGTCTGGTACCCAAAATGACATCTGATCTTCTTCCAGACTTGGAAAGGTGACATATGGCACCCAACGGTCAATACATATCTCTCTCCCAACACTTCTGCTTCCATCTTTTGATAAGCTGGTCAACACGGGCACGGAGCCGCTTAAAGGCTGTGAGGTGCTCCAGGGAAGGGTGCCGCTTAAGCCGTTGTAGAGCTCACCAACACTCCGCAATTGCCTCAGTGACTTCCAGCGACCACCAAGGGACTGCCTTTCGCTGGGGGCACCCTAAAGAGTGAGAGATAGATTTTCCGTCGCAGTAACGATTGTTGTAGTACCTGCTCAACCATCACATTGATGTTACCATGTGGGGGAGAATCAATGGCGACCACAGAGGTGGAAGTTTCCCAGTCTGCCTTGTTTAAAGCCCATCTGGGTGGGTGTCCATGGGCCTCACACCGGAGCAGTGACAGGAAGATGGGGAAGTGGTCACTACCACACAGGTCATCATGTGCTATCCAGTAGATAGACAGGACAAATAATGGGCTGCAAATGGATAAGGCACCGATGGCAACCTGGTTATCCCTCCGACCCCGATGGATGTGCCAGACAAAATGAAGACCTCACCACTCTAAATTGCTGCGCAGCTCGTCGTCAGACTGTAAAAGAAGTTCCCTGTGGAATATAATACCATGAACCATACTTAAACTCTTATGTGGCGTGATGGTAACAGGAAAATCCCCCAACTTGTTACTAGCGAGTAAAGCCCATGACTGGGCACTGGATGCTGTGTTTATCAAGACTGACTGAGCACGTTTTGGACAAGCCCTCCTTCATCGAAACAAAGGAGTCCCCATCACTTCTTGTACATATGAGGTACCGGGGTGAATAAGGTTCACTGCCATCCTTAGCCTGACTGAACGCTTAGGGACTGCTGGTCTCTGATCACCAGCAAGTGATGACGTGGTACACTTCATCGTGTGTCATACGCCCTGATGCCACCTACTCCGCCCAGGGGTGGGGGGTGGGAGGAGGCGGGGGGGCCTCCCCACAGGCGCCACCCAGCCATAGCAAAAGCCTCCTGGCAGGATGGCCTTTGCTGAGAGTTCTGATGCCCCAGGGCGACAGACACCTACACCTTGGCATATGTGGGGAGTTAACAGTGCAGGCATCAGCAGAATGATCTCTGTGTTGTCAGGGTGCTACAACCAACAGGGTACATGGTGGTCCCACCACAACAGACTGGCCACCATGCTGGATATGAGGTGCATAGAAGTCCATGGTCATCTTTGGCTCAGAAAGAGCGGCACTGCATAGTACATGGTGGAAAATGCACCCAGCAAGGTGTCCTCACCCAAGAGATGGAGAATGAGCTGGACTGCCATGTGACGACGAGAAAGTGGGCTAAAGATCTGAAGGCACAACGGACATGATGCACCACCTAAGGCACCCTTCCCCAGTTGGCTCGCTCTTTGGAAAAATTTTGAAAATGAAGGTCAAACCCCATGGGGGGACCATCACATAAATGCCAAAACGTGAGAGACTCCTTTTAGTCGCATCTTACGACAGGCAGGAATACACTGGGCCTATTCTAATCCCTGGACCTGCAGGGGGAATGCTGGGTTTATCTACAGAAATATAACAAAGCACAAAATAACAACGCAAGATTTCCTTCACAAGCTCATGGTGGAATTTGCCAAATATTATACAGAAACCAAGGCCAGTCTGCAAAAAATGTTTTGTTACAGGTCCCTACATCCGCCCAAATTACAAAACTCGGTATAAAGACAATGATGATCTATAGGAATCAAAAATTAACTTATTTGTTTAGACAAACTGTAATGTTTAATTTTACATAATGTGTGTCAAAGTGTAGACCTCTATTAGATTATGGTAACATACTGTCTCAACACTAAATGTCCTTGCTTAATTGTAGGAAATATTTTGTTTAAAAAAGATTTTGTTATAATATTATGGATGCTGGATTTTTAAATTGATTTGAACAAAAAATATGAAAATATTCAGTGTTTAGAGTTAAAAATAATAGAATATTGCTGCGACTATTTGTTACAAAAAACTTCATTTCCCAAAATAAGAGACTAAGAACGAGTTGTAAACATATTGACTACAGTTTGGATGTTTTTGTCCCGAAGACGGTTCTAGGGAATTGGAAAAAAATCTAGCAGTTCTAGTGCTAATTTTCGACATTAGCAGATGCCACCATAGTCTCTTGTATCCGAGTATACAGAGTGTGCAGCATACTCTTAAAATTTTGGACTCCACACTCGGCGCAATCTACAGATCATTGGTGTCACTGACACACTCGTGTATTGATTGGTTGCTGACGTACAGGCAGGCACGAAAGGTGCACGCACTTCGAATGGTCGATTTTGACCAGAATATCGCCCATGCTGAGGCAGCTCATCCATGTGGCATGCAATAGAAGCCGAAGTTCGCCCGCTACACCTGACATCTGCGCCATGGCAGTTGAGGAGGGGGGAGAGGGGGCCAAAGACACTAACAAGGTAACACCAACTCAATCTCTTTTTTTTAAAGGAGAGAAAACACATACTTGCAAGATATCAGCCTATCTACCAATCACAGGTGAACATTGGGGCTAAATTCCGATAGTATGCAGTTATAGCTGTCTGAAAGTACAGTTTTTTCAAACTTTTCTTGCACTGGTTGTTTGTCATTAGCTCTATCCCGCTACAGCCGCTTAATGGTCGAGCGTGAAGTACTGTACACAGAGCCCTTCTATTTGTGGGGTGTTGAACGCAATGGGAGTAGTAGGCAGACACAATTGTTCAGCGTGTTTTGAAGTACTGTTTGGGAACACGTTATTCTGCGTGAAAATTATTAAATACGTAACATGCCAACCTCACACACACATATACGTTCAATAATAACAATATTCTAGTACTGATATTCTGCAGGCATGTATACACATCAAAATAAAAATGAATAAAACTAAGTAACTGAAGAATAATTATGAAATGAAGTTAATTCTTTTCTATTTACAATTTAACCATGTTAATCACGCTGAAGAATGGTGCATGTCCTGCAAATTAACTTCACTTTAACAGTTCCAACTTGAGAATCCAAAGCAAGTAAAGCACAACTGCGATGTTAATAATGAAATAGCGCTAAGCTACTTCTTTAATGACACACCAATTCATTTACACTGTGTTTGTGAATTGCAACCTAAATGTTCAAAGCAAAGATCTCTGGCACCAACTAAAGGATAGAAACTGCGTACTTTGACACAATGAACAAAGCAATTTATCATCATTAAAACAGCATTTCACTCATTCCTTTGTATAGAGTATTTCGCTCTCGGGCGGAGTGTGTGACAGACAACCTGTGCGCGCAAAGTTTAAAAGCTATACTGTTAGGTCATAATTGCGTACTATTAGAATTATGGCCACAATTTTCGCGCGGGATCGACCGCTGTGACATCTTTCACGTGTTTTTTCTCTTTAAAATACGATGAAGAGTTTTGATGTTTCCTTGTAACGAGGACAGCACGACTGCCTGTCGCCTGTGCTCCAGGAAGCAGAACACGGCATCTGCACGTCAAAAAGCGCGCTCGTGATGGCACACCTTAAAGTCTGTCAGTCCATCTCCCTGAAGCAGTCGACCGACACACAGGACGAGTTAGCTAACGTGGTCGTGGCGCTCTAACAATTTTGTGACTATGCTTCCCTCTACTTCACGTTCAGGAGCCGTTTCGTCACGTGAAACACATAAGTACTTCGATATTTCGGCAACGTGCCACCTTAACTTAGAACCAATAAAAAGAAAAAACGCTCCCTACGTCACAAGTAGAATGCCGAGAACGCGTCGTTTTTGGTGCAACTTCTTGTAATAAAATGCCGGGAAACGTCGCTGTGGTGGTTAAATAATTTTCGTATTTAGTTATTTTCACATTACAATTCGCGTGTTATGAACATTAGCCATTTTATGGCAAAGACACACTGAAGTTCCATGACAAACGTGTAGTTCTCGTTAGGATTTGTTGTAACTAAATAGCAGTTAACAACATACCGGCGATTGAAGCTTCTAGAAGACCGTAACACAAAATACAATATCGTTCATTGCACAGCTCCACCGTAGCGTAGTTTGCAGGGGTTTCACGTTAGGGAAATAGCACAGTTCGAAAGTGGAAGGGTTCGCGTCCCACTGTATCTTTTTTTCACCTACGCGTTTTCTAAAAGATCGTGAGGCTCTCTTACAAAATTAATTGGAATAACTTCTGTAATATTTAATGTTATGTAAAAATAAGTACTCTTCCTGTGGGGAGTGAGTGTGTTCGATTTCGTCAGCTTTTATAAGCTGAAGTCATTTACATGTATCTTTCCTTTTTGTCTTATCACATGTTCAAGAGTACCGAAGTTTTTATTTATGTATACCACACACAGAACACGACTAGCATATGGACAAGAGAGCCGAGAGCGCAAAATCACGTTAAGCAGTTCATCCCTTGAGCAGACGGCACTCTAGCAAGCGAAATTAGATAGCCGTCCGCGTGCACGTCAACCTACGCTGCCTCGTCCCGTGTGACGACCACTTAAGGAGAAAACATCCATGCCGACCGCACTGAAGCCGCTCCGAGCCGTCAAACAATGGCTGCTGCGCCTGACCGCTGTCACTTCTGGCGACCTGCCTGCACTCATATCCACACGCACTTTGGCCTTCGAGCGAGTCACGCAGCTCGCCATGGCGCCTCAATCGATTGTGATGCCGGCTGCCCAGGCAGCCACGCCCGCTGCCACTGCAGCTGCACTCTCTGGCGTTCGCATCGATGAGCAATGAACACAAACACACCTTATCGGCATTGCTGGCAAAGAGCAGACAACCTACCTGTGAAGCGCAACATGACAACAAACAACGTGAAGAAGACCACACAAGCAAAGTACACATATCAAAAAAGTATTGCATCATCCCGATTCCTAGAACTCGGGAAGATAGACGTTGACTGTGGATATTGTATCACACACACAGTCCCTTTGACTGTTCAGAGATGTCAATAACCCGCTCCAAGACGTAAACAACCATACATGAGCTGCGCCTATTAGACAGAGCGGGTCCGACAGCCGATCACTTCCAGTCATTCCACCAGAAAGGATGTACACGGCTCGTGTTGTGTGTAGTTCAACCATGCCTAGAAGATCAATACCACGGTTCGATCGCGTCCGCATTGTTACTTTGTGCCAGGGAGGGCTCTCAAACAAGGGAAGTATCCACGCGTCTCCGAGTGAACTAAAGCGATGTTGTTCGGACATGGAGATAGAGAGAGACTGGAACTGTCGATGACATGCCTCGCTCAGGTCCCCCGTGGACAGTGGATGACCGCTAATTACGGATATGGCTCGGAGGAACCCTGACAGCAACACCGTGTTGAATAATGCTTTTCATGCAGCCACAGGACGTCGTGTTACGACTCAAACTGTGCGCAATAGGCTGCACGATGCGTACCTTTACTCTCGACATCCATGGCGAGGTCAATTTTTGCAACCACGACACCGTGCAGTGCGGTACACATGAGCCCAACAACATGCCAAGTGGAACGCTCAGGATTGGTATCACGTTCTCTTCGCCGATGAGTGTCGCATATACCTTCAACCAGACAATCGTCAGAGACGTGTTTGGAGGCAACCTGGCTAGGCTGAACGCCTTAGATACACTGTCCAGTGAGTGCAGCAAGGTGGAGGTTCCCTGCCGTTTTGGGGTGACATTATGTGGAGCCGACGTACGCCGCTGGTGGTCATGGAAGGTGTTGTAACGGCTGTACGATACGTGAATGTCATCATCCAACCAATAGTGCAACCATATCGGCGGCATATTGGCGAGGCATTCGTCTTCATGGACGACAATTCGCGTCCCCATCGTGCACATCTTTTGAATGACTTCCTTCAGGATAACATCGCTCGACTAGACTGGCCAGCATGTTCTCCAGTCATGAACCCTATCGAACAAGCCTGGGATAGATTGGAAAGGGCTGTTTATGGACGATGTGACCCACCAACCGATCTGAGGGATCTACACCGAATCGCCGTTGAGGACGGGGGCAATCTAGAACTTGTGGATAGTATGCCAGAACGAATACAGGCATGCATCAATGCAAGAGGAGGTGCTACCAGGTATTAGAGGTACCAGTGTGTACCGCGGTCTGGACCACCACCTCTGAAGGTCTCGCTGTACGGTGGTGCTGTTTTCATGAGCAATAAAAAGAGCGGAAATGATGTTTATGTTGATCTCTATTCAAATTTTCTGTACAGGTTCTGGTTCTCTCGACACGGAGGTGATGCAAAACTTTTTTTTGATGTGTGTAGATTTAGGAGGAACAGCAAACCTGCTTAACCTCTGCAACAAACAGGAGAGACGGGCAATCCATGATAAAGACCCGACCGACCAAGCTTGCTTGAGTCTGTAATAGTTTTCTGAATCAAAGTTTCTGATGACGTCTCCAGCAGTGGAAGATGAAACGTTAGACGGAGAATTATGCCTTGATTCACGGCCTTACGCTCATATATCAAATATCAGTAATAACGGAAAGCCTGCATTCTTTGTTTATCCAAACTAATATGTGGGGACATACCTACTGCAACCTAAGCAAAAAGAATTTGAGAACTTAACTACAGCATTAGACGGAAAATTAAATAACTACAATACTTTATTCAGAAAATTTTTCCTCAAAAAATTTTATACTTTGTTGTTTTCATAATAATTTTCAAATCTAATGGAACAGCTCTTGGTGAAACTATGTGGGGATTCTGTTAATACAACTATACTGTGTGGATGATCAAATATTTTTTTAAAAGCATTTTTAATATTACGTAGTTTTTTAAAGCAACAGAATGAGAGAAACCAGTTGCCAAAATTCCCCTAGTGAGTGGTAGCTGAAAATAACTAATATACATCAGAGAAGAACTTTCTCGTTTCGGTCTCTTGTCCAGGCGACAAGACCTAATCCGCAACGTGAAACGGGAGGCCTTGTTCTCGATGTAAAATTTCAATACTCAACACCAGTTTTAGAGAACTTCTCAGTTCTCCAATTATCTGAAACTACTTCAAGGACTGGCACACTCAAAATCAGTGCCCACCCCTGTCTTTCAGTCACGTCGACGCGCATTCCGCTGTCGCCGGGCTCAAAGCAGGATGCGATGAAATATAATCACTTTGCAGCACCCATTGCTAACAAGTCACCTTCCAAGTGTGCGATGTGATCACAAATATCTCCTCATCCCCCCCCCCCCCCCCCCCCCGACTCCACGGTGACAAGTCGATCCAAACGATTGAAAGAACGCCAATTAGGCTTCACACAAAAACGGTTGCAACAGCTACTGTATAAGGAAGTGCTGCGAGAAGGGAAACCACCACTGTTTCTGTGCCACACCTTTCTGGTGACAGGCCCAGAACTGCTTGATGGGCTCCTACGCTACGCACCACGGGAAAATTTATTCAAATGACAAATACATATAAACATTATTACTCATCACTGACAATACTGATTCACACCATTATTCATTTATACAAATAAAAATATTTATTTGTACTTAAAATGGTAAATTAATTACAAATTTATAACAAAGATTTATTGCTCCAATTCTTTATTATTTATACAACAAATGTTCTTTTTGCTTTTAGATTAGTTTTAAGGACACCTTTTATCAAAGATCACTTTAGAAAATTTTTCATTTTGAAACAATTGCAACTGTTGCAAATGATAGATAAAAACTATGTTTCATTGATTTCTAAGACGGTACTAGCATGATATCTTCTGGAAAATCTTATTTATTTCATGACGGAAATCACAAATTAAAGTCAGTTCTACAAGAAAGTGTATGCCGTTGCTTGAATGAAATAAAAGACACTATTACAAAATATGTTTACATGAAAATATGTTATTACTGATTTCGCAGTTACCTAATAGTTACATCAATCGCCGCCGTTATCGATTATAACTTGGCACCTTCTTGATACACCGAGTATTTGATGTGCGAAATAGTTGGGGTCCAAACAACTTCAATAAGAAATATCGTCCAGCAAATTCAGTGGCGATCCGACCGCATTTTGGCACTGGTCGCGCACTTTTTAACGGAATTTCCTTTCTAATACACTACGCAACAAAATAACTTTTTTTTCAAAGGCCAAAATAGTTGATTTATATGGATTTGAATGTGCTGAAGCAGAAAATTATAAAAATCTAAATTAGCTCATGTATGGAAGTTTTTGAAAATTATTCTTTCACATATAATAGTGGGTCCTACACTAACAAGCGTAGCACTGCCCAACACGTTTATTTACCAAACATTTGGCGTATCACAAATATGAAGCCCGTTTTTTTTACAGAATGGCTCTACTTTTTAGATAAAAGGCGTTGAAGTAAATATTTTTCACGGAAATACTGATACATATATCCTTCATATTTTACTCAATTTTTTTGATAATGCAGAACATAAAAGCTCCAGTTTTTTTTCCTTTTTTTAGATATTTTATAGGCTATATCACTGAAATATGAGCAAATTCACGAATCACGTGGAAAAATACATTAAAGTGATTTAGACCAAAAGCTAAAGTTAATTTAATTCAATTAAAGATTCGCTATTAACAGCTGCCTTGCTTTGCAACACACGTTTTCTCTTGGCCTGACGCTTATGGAAGAGATTCTTTATGCAAAGCCGAAATCTGCAAACACTGAAGACATAAATCTTCCTTGATATCTATGTTCCATTACGGAGATTTGTTGGTGAAACTTCTCACCATGTTCATCACTAAACGCCCGACAATCTTCAGGCAAAAAGTCGATATGTGATCGAATGAAGTGCTTTTTGAGTGACCTGTTGAATTTCAGTTTCTCAAATGCAGATATGACTCACAAACTGAACGTAATTTTCAGCCCTCCTACTGCCCAAGAACAGCGCTGTAACTTCCCGAAAGCACAGCCACACGTTGGCTCATCAGGGCAGAATATACTACATTGCTACTCTCCAAGGGCACTACGTAACTGTGGACCAATGAATACTCCCTGCCTGATATTCTCAGCACTTAGTCCAGGGAATTTTCCCCACAAGCATTCAAATGCTCGTTTGTTGTTCTTATTCACTGCTTTTGCAAATGACTCCATGAATTATAGCTTTATATGTTGTGGCAGTAACAAGACTTTACTGATTTACACGTGGCTCCCATTTGAAACTTTCTTACCGGGCAATAAAACGTTTTGTCATGGCCAGTCCACATGTTTGTAACGCACGTCATCAGCACGACCATCCCACTCACAAATGCAGCAACAGTATGGGAACCTGGCATACAATGAGACATGGGGAACAGTGAGAAAGCATGAAAGTGAAGCAACACTGGAACCTTACTGTTGGAATGCGGTACTAACATGCTTCTAGCCAATACTTTTTGTTTTCAAATTTAACAGCCTGTAATTGAGTTTTGAATGTTGGATGTTGTTTTGGTGGTTTGTTGTGATCTTCCTCAAAGCATATTATTTGTTTTATCTGCCAGAGAACAAATGTTAGTGTATAAAATGAGAAGCTCTATTTTGATATATTAACACAGAAAATTTCTTAATTGTGAATTGATGTAATTCCAGTTTTAGAAAATGGACACATGGGTAACAGTGAGACACTTATTTCTGTGTTCCCCGCACAGAATCCCATATTTGTATGTTCAAAATTACAGTAGTTTTGACCGAATTTACTTTGTTTCAGAACTCCATCATGGGATCATAAAAGAAAAGCTCAGGTAAGTACATTTACATCTGAATGTATGAGACAAGCCATAGACTTTGTAAAAAGTGGGCGTAGCATTCAATCTGTCGATAATAAGTTGCCCTTTCAGACATTGGAACAATATGTAAAGAAATATAAGGACTCAATCAATGAAGAAGTTCACATGACTCCTATTATTGTGATAGACTGGTCTTCAGTGATGAAGAAGATCGGTCTTGGTGTCATACCTTATGGAAACTAGCCTCGTGAACTAGCTGTAAAGAATAATAAGAGAATAACCAAGACCTGTAATGCCAACAGATTTGCTGGGGTGGATTGGATATGGGGATTTCTTAAATGGCACCCAACACCATCAACACAAATGCCTGAAAGGTGCAGTCTATCAAGGGCAACTGAATTCAAGAAACAACATAAAAGTGTTTTTTGATAGCTAGAAGATGATGATAAAGTGATGCCGCAGTTTTGCCGATGGAACATGGATCTTTAATCTGGATGAAACTAGCACAACAACAGATAAAACCTGCAAAGATTGCTGCTGAATGAGGAGTAAAGCAAGTATGCAAAGTGACAAGTGCTGAAAAAGGGGCATTAGTAACAACTTGCTGGGTACCGAGTGCTGTGGGGAACAGTCTTCCGCCAGTCCTAGTCTTTCCCAGAGTGCATTTTAAAGAGTACATGTTGGATGTGGCACCCCCTGGAAGCCTGGGTCTAGCTTCACCCTCTGGTTGGAATGTGAAACTTTTTTATGAAGTGATTAAATATTTCATAGAACAATCAGCCAGCTCCAAAGGAAGATCCTTCTCTATTAATTTATAACAACCATGACAGCTATCTATTATTAATGTCTTAAACCTGTCAGAAGATATTGGTGTCACTATCTTGACTGTTCCACCATATTCAACAAACAAGCTTCAGCCACTGGATGTCCGAATATTTAAACATTTTAAACTAGCATATAATGATACGATCGACTCCTGGTTAATGCAACACCCATGAAAACCAGTCATGATCAATGAAATTGCTGCCAAGTAGGGAGTGCTCATCAGAAAGGTCTTACTCCTTCAATAATCATGCATACCTCAAAGTTTTCTGGCTTTCTCGGAAGATTTCCAGATTTTGGGGTAGTCTTTTGGTTTTCCAGATGAACTTTGTTTCTTTCTGGATTTTTAATTCACAGGCTTGTTCCTGACCTCTGCATTCATATCGCATTTCCATTTTGACTTTTGATAACAGCTGCTATTCTGAGATGCGAGTGTTTGAAATTAGACTGAAAGTTCACCAGTAATACTATTAATAACCCCTTCTCACAG
Source organism: Schistocerca piceifrons (assembly GCF_021461385.2). NCBI lineage: Eukaryota > Metazoa > Arthropoda > Insecta > Orthoptera > Acrididae > Schistocerca > Schistocerca piceifrons. Next base: position 394,934,323 of record NC_060149.1, read on the forward strand.
AATACTGCTGCATTTTTGTCATTAACTCTGTGTGTTTGAAACACCACCAGCGAAAGTAGATCAAACATTCTATCAATCACATCTCACAGATTATCGCTGCATACTCTGTGCTTTGCCTGCATATTAGCAGGAAAGCTTTGTTTATGCTTTGTTTTTATGGTGTTTGCTGCAAATTTTGTGCGATTTAGCGTTTTCGTGACGAGTTCAACTAAGAAACAATATCATCAGTCTTTCAGGGATGCAATGTTCTGCTGAATTTCTGTGTGTTATGCAATCGCGGAGAGGTGAAACATTCACAAAATGTTCCATGTGATATAAACATTGCTTACGGAGGAAGAACTGAATTAATAAATTATATTCAATCTGTTAAACAGGTCTCCAATACGAATATGGAGGATAACAGTAGGAAATTTGAGTCATTTGTTACCACTCCTGGATGTAATAAGAGCAGAATGTCGGTTTCACTTCATTTTTAATTGAACATAATATTACGTTACCTGCTGCTGATCATGCTGGTGCCCTCTTCAAGAAAACGTTCTCTGGTTCGGAAATTGCAAGAAGATACGGTTTTGGTCGTACAAAGACTTCACATATTTTCAAGAAATGAACTCATTAGTTGCATGCAATGTGAACCATTTACTTTGGCTACAGATGGGAGCAATGACAGTGATGCTAAGCTTTATCCCTTAGTCGTCACCTGTTTTGAGGAAGAGCAGGACAAGATAGTTACTTTGGTGCTGTATGTCCCAGCCTTGGTGGGCAATTAAACAGGACACAATATTGGGAATTTGTCAATTTCACGGTTACAAAATACCTACTGAAAATTGTGTGGCATTCTGTTCCGACAATGCTCCAGTCATGATTGGAAAGAAAAAATGGGGTTGCTGCTGTTTTAAGAGAAGCACAACCATATGTCTTTGTGCTGGGTTGGTCATGTCATTTGATTAACTTGGCTGCTGAGAAAGGTGCAAGCAGTTTGCCTGTTAAGACTGATGAACTTTTAGTTGATGTTTTCTATTATTTAGAGAAGAGTTGCAAGAGGAACGAACACTGTAAGAAGTTCTAAGAGCTTCACAACAAGGAAACTAAAAATATATTAAAATATGTCTGCACAAGATGGATATATATAGGGAAGTGTCTGCAGAGATTGTAGTCCGAGCAGTGGAATCATTTAGTTTTGTTATTTAAAGATGAGGTGCGTGTTGGTGCTCAGTGTGCATTAAGTAGCTTTACATCATTTACGATCCCAAAAGCTGAGCTTGGTGGTTCTGAAGACCATGGAAAGAGGAAGGCTATCGAGTCCTCAGAATTGGTTGCCCCCAAGAGATTTGTATCTACCACAAAATCTGAAACTCCTGTGCTGAAGAACAACAACATTATTCAAACCTGTGAATAAAAACTGCTCATGTTTCACTCTTCAGGCTTAAACAATGCATACTGTGCTTTCCTGTGTGCTGTCATTCCTGTATTTGAGAATCTTAATTCTGAACTTCAGAGTGCTTCCCCCTCAAATTCATAAACTGTTAGAACAAATGACAAACCTATTACAGCAGATTTAGGTTTGTTAAACCTAAAGTTATAAAGAGTTCATTGTTACAGAAAATTCAGTATCATCTTGTTGAGAATGAGAGAGACAATGATGATCTAGTTATTGGCGTTCAGACAAATTTGGTGAAGAAACTTAGTGATAAAACAAATCAACATTCTTTTCATCTGTCAGGGCTTGCTTCTGCTCTGCATGGGATTATATCATAAACAATTTCCCCCCCTCAGCAATGAAGTACTGAAGCATGCAAAAGTTGCAGAAGTTTCTAAAATTGAGGATGCCAAGTTTTCTTCTGTAGAATGGTTTCCATCATTGCTGCCGATGAAGGGAAGTGAGTCAGCCGAGGAAGCAGTGTTCAGCTTGGTGAAGAAGGATCATAATCAGTTTAGGTCTTCCATGTCGAATCAAACTCTGGGATACATTTCTGCTCTGAAAACGAGAAGCAGTGGTTGATGTTACATGAATAGTTTTCCTTGAAAATTTCTGAAGAAAGTTACTCATCTTCATCTCTCCTCTGCAACCTGGATGGAATACAGCCAGTGTTCTGTTAACTTGAGAAAATTTTGTAAATAAGTGTTAGTAAATGTTCAGTTTAGTAGTTTTAAGAGCATTGCTCATAACGTGGCTTGCAAGATCAAGTGCAGAAAAGCTCATTTTTGTGTAGCATGTGGGCTGTTCCCAATGTTAAGTGACAACCGATGAACACTCGTCAGCAAGTAACGTGTTTAAGTACCTAGAGTTCAAAAATAGTGGTCTTAAAATGTAGCCTACATTATGTGTGTTAACATAATTTGTAATCTCTTTCTGTGTAGTCTTTTCTTGCTATGTTTGAACACCTTAAATTTTTGCAATTTGGGGTCTTCTGGAATTCTTCTCTACGATGACAATATCTTCATTGAAACGGATTTCTTGCCAAGTTCCATTACTAACAGACCTTTACCATCCATATCACCAGGAACCAGCAGTTCCAATTCTAGAGAGCCAATGTCTCATCAACCAAATTACAAACTACAAGAAGCTCCAAGTACACTTGTTGGGGAATCACAAGTTTCTGCAGGTTCATTTACAACCCCCAGAGGAAGTAAGAGGCTATCCCAAAGCAGATGACAGAAAGAATACACAGAATGGAAGAAAACAGGACATAAGCATCATAGCCACAGATAATACAGAAAAGAACCTTGTAGAAGCAAGACAGACATCCAAGGCATGGCAGAAACCACAGCAGCCTACAACTGTTGAATCAAGGAAAAGTCTATAGAAAGGGATCTTTTTATTGAAGAGACTTCAGAAGACGGAGGAGGAGGAGGAGGAGAATTAGAACTGTGTAACAGTTCAGATTATGAAACATGGGAACCACACACAGATCTTCAGGGTTTTATGAACTGGGACGGGAACCTGATGATGATTATGTTTTGAGTGAATTCAAAAATAAAACACAAGTTGTGCACTTTACTCAAAAAGTAACCAAGAAAAGACACAAAGAAGGTGACAGAAATTAGTTTTTTAAGGACAAATTCTATAGCTGTAGGAAAATTTGTTGTTCCTCTTGTGTGAGATGTTTCTCCCATTCCCATTGGAAACATTAAGATGATCCTCCCAAAACCCAAATTTCAAAGTGGCATTAAAAGACAGCAATCTTCTTCCAGTTTTGGAATTAATTTCAGTCTTGTAAATGTCGAGTAGGTTTAATATTTTCACATTATTTCCTTATATCACTCCTCCCCATCAATTGTCTCAATGTGCCCCATATTCAGGAAACAGGCAGACAAAGTACACTTTCTTTAACAATTGTGCATAAATTATTTAATATCTGATCTTGTTTCATTCTGAGGGCAAATTGTATACCCGAAGCTTGCACTGACATGTAGTACTAGGAAAAGTTTGACATTTAAATAAATCATGTTAACTAGTAGCAATAGAAAAAAGGTCTATAACTCCTCCTCGTGTTCCCCTACTTCTTTTAACCACATTGTAGGCCCATAAGCTTACCAGTGACTTAAATCGGCACATATGAGCCATTGATGCCCATCATAGTCGAAGCTATGTAAAACATGTCATCGTGATGTAATTTTCCTATTCTGGGGCTGCATATGCCACTGGGACAGAAGGAAGCACATAGCCATTTTGTAATAGCATGGCTTTCAAATCAATTTTTGAATCACTTATGAAAAGTCTCCAATCATCCTGTTTGTATAAGATTGAGTTCTTGCATAGAACCTTTTACAACACCCATACATTATGTCATTACAATTGTTGTGATGAAAAACTTTCCAAGTGGCTTTTGATGGTGGTGTATAGTGCATACTACAACTTTATCTTTCAGAAGATTCCACTTCATGAAATTAGAAGCTAATAGTTCTGACTTTTTTTGGAAGGTTCTAGTCTCTAACAAGATTACCGAGTTAACTCTGCTTGATTTTGTGCATTTCCCTACATGACAATGGTGTAAGGGTGGAATCGTTAAATGTGGAACGATAGTATGTATCTGACTGGTCTTCATTCTCACTGTTAGTAGAAAAGGTTATTGTTGTGGCTACTTGAAGACCTGTAACTGGAAGACACACTAGATGAGGCACTGGTCACGCCACACTTAGTACATTCAGATACTGAACAATGCTCTTTTCTCTTGTTAATCCTTTTAGAGGAGGCACCAAGCAGAAGTAGCAAACTGTTACATGATCTGTAGGTTCACACCACAAGGCCAGCACTGCAAAATTCATGGAAACTTTTTCCCTTCCAGCCATGAATTTAGAATTGATGAACATATATGATACAAGAAACTATGAGGAGCCCCACGAGTTTGATTGGTCCCCTACATAGCACCTGAAATATAGGAAGTAAGTTTTATTGACTGAATGTGACAATGTTTGCTTCCTCTGTCCAAAAATTGCACCTCCATATACGTAAAACAAATTGTTGGGGGTTATTACCACATTTGCAGGTCATAAAAGCAGTTTTGATTCCACACAGTAATTCTGAAACTCATGTAAAAGTCACAATACACGATGGAGCACTCTGGAAGGCAAGCAATCTCAGACTGTGTTAATTAGAAATAAAACACTGAGATAATATCACATGGAGGGCATGTTCATCAATTGCTAGATCTGAGGAGGTGGTCAAGGTCATCACCCCATCTTGCAACACGCATACCTTATAATGACGTAAAACAGCATTCATGTGCAATTTCAGTTGTATACCTGATAAAACAGAAACATAGCACGAAAACAGAAGGTAAAAAACAAAAGCTGTCATTTTTTAATTCAGTGTACCCAAATCTACACACATTGCATATTTTTCTTTAAAAATTTTGTTGTTGAACAGTGTTACACATAAAACACCCTTCTGTCAACAAACTTTCAAGAGCGTTCAATTCAACATATCACGCAGATACAGCACAGCATGACCGTCAGAAAGCACCTTGATGTACTAGCCAAAAAGCAGGGTAGTTGTATAATTTTACCCCACCCAAAAACCCATTAAAAACGACAAAAAACCCAATTATATTTAATTATGAAAACTGAATTAACATACAAAATGACGCATAGTTGGCATTGCATAAATTAAAAAGAGCCATCATATTTACTGCAGATAGCTGTTAACTGTTACAAAGATTTATTTTATTGATATTCTATTTTAACTTTTCTTGCAATATGAGAAACACAGTTAAATGACATTTACACTTACACAAAGCAAACTAACTTGATGTAGAATCATAATGACTGTACAGTACAATTTATTCCTTTTTGGAAGCAGTCGCATTATAATGTGACCGCCTGTCAAAAGCATGAATAGCCACCTTTTGCAGTGCGAGACATGCATGAAGACAGTTAATAAGGTTTTGGAAGGTACCGAAAGCAGGGATGTGGAGCCATTAGCCCAGTCAGTGAAGATCGAAAAAAAGATAGATTGGAGGGGGGGGGGGGGGAGGAGGGAAATTGGACAGTCTCAACTTCTTGTACATTGTTAAGAGGTAGTCTTCTGAACAACCTACTAAAAATCCTGACTGATAGGATGAGAGCATTACGGTGGGAGAGTTTTGAAGGTAACTTCATGTTTTTCTCCAGCACCTCTAAAACCACAGCTTCTTGCAAAAATTTCTCCCAGTAAAAAATTGAATGACATGAAAGTTCCTACAAAAAAGGTCCTATCCATTTTTTTCTCTAGGACTAATAGTTTCCACATTGCAGGAGATGGAAAAAATCACAGATTATTAAAAACACTGTTTTAACTGTATAAAATTAATGTTTACCTTTAATGAAGCAGGTTAAAAACAAGTATTAAACATGTGTAGCACGTCTAAGTGCAGGAGAACCCTATTAAGGGATAAATTCGGTTCCTGGGTGTAACAGGGTGAAGTGGTAGATGTGTAGGGTAGAAGCACAAGGGAAGGTAGATCGCTGGATTGTGTTCATGCACTTCTCTCCTCCATAGGTCCATAAATTGAAGAGCGAGCAGGTGAGTCTCCAGTATCCACCCCAGTACGTCACAAGAAGCTACTGCAGGGTGACTCACAAAGGTATGTCGAATAACCTTACGTATTACTGTCAATGCTGTCTGTAGACACACCCACGGATGTTTATTTTCCACAAAATGCGATAACACTACATGGAATGCAGATATGAGTTACAAGTAACAGTAATGCAAGAAACTCTCATGGACAGAATCTATGCAAGTCTCTGCTTGTTTTACACCGCTAGAGGGGCAACAAGTCTTAGTCATCCTGCACAGCAGCTGTAGTGTTCTTCCAGGAAAGGTAACATCCCCCCCACTATGAATGCTCCTCGATTTTCAGTTTACAGACAGACTATACCTCTGCAGTATTTCCTTTCCAGTTCTCTTCTGTGAGTAGACAAAATAACTTCACCAAGCTCACATTTATATAGTGGAGTTCTTTCCATTTACTAAGCGAGTACTATTTTGCAGTTGTTAAGTGTGTTATGTAGAAAAGCTCGACAGCAGAGCTGTCAACTGTCTACCACACTGAAGAGCCTAGTAGAAGTGTAACATGCTCTCAGTCTGTATTCAACAGTGTTGATTTCATGGTTTCCAGTATCACTGTCTGGAATACTTTCCACAGCATGACGGGTATCACATGCATCACACCCCTAGCCTCAACTCTTCCAATGTCTGAGGAGACCCACACGCATAAACTGCATTCCTCTACAACAGAAGTAGATCATGTAGGTGAAATAGAACTTAAGATATCTCAACATAAGTCAAGCAATACATTACAGCAGATAACTGTTCTAAACTTGAACATGATCAGTCCCACTCCATCACACATATTCACAAAAACCTTTGAAGAAACACTGTGGTTATGTGCTGACAACTCAGTGCAGCCCACTCTGCAAGTGCCAGCAGTTCCTGAAAGGAAAAGATCTATGCAACCTGCCAGTACTGACATAATGAAAGCGAGAGAAGAGCACTAAGTTTCTGGTCATTTATTAATTCACCACAAGTGATAACAACACTATTATATGGCTTTACAATAGGCTGTCAATGATTGAGAGGAGCAAGGTGTCATATTTACCAATCCAATCCCTTTCTGACCAACACTACATAGGTCACTGACAACACACAAATTAAACATATCTCATCCATTGTTTAAGAAATGTATTTTACATAAAAGGTCATTTAACACCCGCAAATATTACTCATTTAAGAATGGTTCAAATTGCTCTGAGCACTATGGGACTTAACATCTTAGGACATCAGTCCCCTAGGACTTAGAACTACTTAAACCTAACTAACCTAAGGACATCACACACATCCATGCCCGATGCAAGATTCGAACCTGCGACTGTAGCAGTCACGCGGTTCCGGACTGAAGCATCTAGAACCGCTCTGCCACCGCGGCCGGCACTCATTTAATAAACTGAAGATAACTGCACTATATATAACCACATGCTAACTGAAGTTTGTTATATAAGAGAACAGGACAGCATATGCTGGGGAAGTACAGTTGTGTCTCAACCGAAAATCAGAACAGCACTCATTGTGGAGGAAGTTGCAATTCCCAGAATCACACAACAGTTACCATAGAGGATGACTAAAAATCAATTTACCATCTAACAGTGTACAAGAGTGTGCAGTAATTTATGCAGATTCCACCCATGTACATTACTTGTATTTGTATTATTAGTAACTCATATCTGCATTACAAGTTTTAACGCACTCTGGAAAGTAAACACCCCTTGAACATGTCTGCGCACAGCATCACCAGTGATTCATAAGGACAAATTAACACACTAAACAGCATGGTGCAGACACCTGGCAGTGGCGAGTCAGGCAGGTGGTAAAGGCAGGATGCGAGCAATTCACACTGAAGTGGCGCTGAGAGACGCGGTACGGTCATGCTAGGAATGGATCAGAATGTGTCGTCTTCATCAGACAAAGATACTGATGCACTTGATCTTTTGTAACTCTTAAATGTTGAGCTGTGAAGAAGATATTGGATACAACTGTTATTGGTAAAAACAGGGAAGTAGTATGGCACATTTCACATAGTGAAAGAACTGAACATGTATCCCAAACATTACCAGCGTTTTTACAGACTGTCTTAGGAGTGTTTCTCTATTGTGTCAGACAAAGTGAAGGACAGCATTCAGTGAGAAGTAACAAAATTGGAATGTTTTTACAATTCCTATTTTCATATGATCTTCATCTGAACATAAACCTCTAACTCTGCTGTTGGACTTGCGATTGTCTATCTCTATAGTTTTAAAATGAAAATAACTGTAAATACAATGTTAACTTAAAATGTGATTCTAACTAAGTACATAAATCACATACGAAAGAGAAACAGGAACCACGAAACCATATAGTGAGGCCTTAACGTCAAGTTTGGTGTGACATAGTTCGTCATGGCCAACCGTCAAAATATATCTGTTATTTACTCAGTACTAGGAAGTATCATGTCTCTCTTTCCATTATTAAAAACAATTTTGATATGTTAGCTATATATCACAAACAGCAATATGTGACCTAAAATCCACCACTATAAAATGTCCAGTGACTACATTCTTCACTGCAAACACTTCACAATATTACCAGTGGTTTACATATTTGTGGAGTATCACAATAACTATGGGCAGTAACAAAAATAAAACCAGTTTACTATCAAACTGTGATGTCGAGACTAAATTGTGGAAAAATTGTCTTTTTACCAAATGGCTTCCTCAAAACTGAATGAGAATGACTGCATGGCGGAGAACACACATGAATACTGAAGCAGTTTTTTTTTAATTTTTTATGCAAAATTTAAAAGTTGACCTGAAAAACTAACTAGACAGATGGATGTAGTTAAACTTCATTTATGTAATTTTTTTGATGTGCTTCGGATGACTTCAGATTATTGTAATGAAAACAGCAGCGCACCACTAACATCTCCACCACACATCATTTCAGTGTCCACTCATGGGTTCAAACTGACATGGCACAGGCCACAAAGTGACGCATCTCTGCCACACCACTTCCGTGTGAATTGCTTCATTTGATAACACAGAGGTGACTTGAAACAGTGCTACATCCCCGTCAATTGTCTGTGCCACATCATCTCTGTATGAATTGGGCCTAAAGCGCACAGAGGGTCTGCATAACTTTGCGAAAATTTCTGTAATTGCTTCTTGTGACATAGTGGGGAATCGCCTGCTTGATCTACAGTTGCACACCGATAAAGGACGTAAGTGTGTGAAATAATCAACCTACTTACCTTCCCTCTTGCTTCTACCCCACACATCCCCTCCTCACCCTACTACACCCACAGAACACAATTTATTGCTTAATACACCTCTACTGCACTTAGGCATGGTACACACATTTAATATTTGTTCCCAACTCTGTTCATTTAAAAATAAACATTAATTTCATACTGTTAAAACATTATTTTTAATAATCTTGTGATTTTTCCATCCCCTGCAAGATGGAAACTATTAGTCCCAGAGAAATATTTAATAGGACCTCTCTTTTATGAAATTTAATGTACTGGGAAACTTTTTGTCACTAGGAGCTGTGGTTTTATAGTTACCTGAGAAAACCATGAAAAAGTTAGCTTTAGAAGACTCTCCATACTAACACACCTGACCGGTCAGAATTTTTTGTATGTTGTTCGGTACACTCTCTCTTAGAACTGTGCAAAAACTTGTGACTACACAATCTTTAGCCCCATATATTCCTTCATTAGCTGGACATGTTAACTTCAGTTCCATGGCCAGCTGCGATAGGTATCTCGGTTGCGGACCCACGACAAGAACAGCAGGATCGAAGTGGCCCCACAGATTCTTGATTTGGTTCAAATCTGGAAGTTTGGCGGCCAGGGGAGTACAGTAAATTCATCCTGTTGCTTTTGAAACCGTGTAAGTACACTGCAAGCTGTGTGACATGCTGCACAGCCATGCTGGCATATGCAGTCATGCTGAGGAAAAACAAATTGTATGTAACGGTTGGACAATAGAAGCATACATGTGTTGATCCACTGTGCCTTTCAGAATGATGAGATCAGCCAGAGAATGCTGTGAAAACGATCCCCAGACGATTATTTTCCCGCCTGGTTGCAAGGTGTTTGCTTTTAGGTGTTTCATGACGTATACGGAAATGGCAATCTGTCGGATGGCACATAAAATATGACTCTTCTCAAAAGGTTACCTGTCGCCACTCAGGAGACATCTGCTTGTGATACTGGCATGCAAATTGCGGCCTTTGTTGTCAATGAACAGCAGCCAGCATGGGTCCATGAACCAGGTGCCTGCTGCGGAAGCCCATATGCAGCAACGTTGGCTGAACAGGTATTGAGGAGATAGTGTTTTTACTCCCTGGGTTCATCTGGGCCATCAGTTACTCAACAGTTGCCCATCTATTTGCCCTGTACACATTCCTTCAGCTGTTTTTCACTCATCAATGTGTAGCCCACGGTGCACCACAGTTGCCTTGACACCAGTTTTGAATAGTGCCATTTAGCCATGCACGGTACACTTTAACCACAGTGGCAGGATAACAGTTTAGAAACTTAGCAGTTTTGGAAATGCTTCCACCCTTGGCCCGAAAGCCAATGATCATGCCCTTTTGAACGTCAGACAAATCACTCTGTTTCCACATTATGAAACAATTGCACTGATTTCCGCATAGTGCTTTATACACCCTCCACTGCCAGTGCTGCCACTTGTCATCTGTCATCTGTGAGTGTTTATTGCTTATTGAGATCAAACATAGGCAGTGGTCACCATGTAACTGAGGTGTATTTATAGATCTTCACTAATTTCTCATGTCTTCTCTCTCCTACATTATTTCTCAATTTTGACAAAATAAGCCCTTAGGTAGAGAAGATTCTGTCAATGGATGCCGTGCTGGCACAGCAAGAAATGGGGCACTAATAAATTAGTTGTAAGAATAGGTTAGAATTTTGAATAAATTTATCAGAGGCATATAAAGTGAACTATTTAATTACCAATATGAAAAAATATCCAATTGTACCCATAGGTTTTTCTTTTAATATACCTGAGTTTCTCTCAAAGCTGCCAAAAAGCCAGATGGTTGGTTGATGTGAAGCAATCACATGGCGCTAGACACTTAGGCAGACCCGCAATGCTACTTAGTGCGATACAAAGAGGTCTCGCATATTATCTTACCGATTGTATGTTTTTTACCACTCTAGACTTTGTCAAAGTCTAGAATCAGTTCCCAGTAACCACTGAGGATATATACAAAACAGCTATTAGAACAACATTTGGATCCCCCTGCTGCCATACTTATCCCCTTCACCATCCCACCAAGTCTCCGAGTCCTCACATGACCTAGTCATCCAGTCATCGGTGGTATCATGGCACTGGAGGCTCAACACTTTATATGGCCCAGTGTGCCAAAAGACTGCTGCACATGGACCCAATAATGCTTCCCCTGCTAGAATTGCAAAGTGAAAATGCTAGTCAAGGTACCTTGTTACTTCTCTCTTGCAACCACCTATATAGTGAGTTTAAAATTAGTTGCAACTTCTGATATTTGGCTGCCTGGAGAGGGATGTGACGCCATTGCCCAGGTAACACCAATGGCGAGCCGGCTTTCCCTTCACGCAGCTAGCGGACCAACTGATTACGCGCCTCTGTTGCCACACCATGAATAAACAGCACACATTAAATGCATCAACGTTTGTCAGCTCTCACTGTAACGACGTATTTTCTGGCATTTAAGCATTCTGTAGTCCTCAGGTATTATGAGCAAATGTTATGTGTTGGCATTGCAATAATAACAACAGTGCAGTACATCTGAATACTAAATTTTCAATAAAAGTGTCATCAGAGAACACGTTCACGGGCTGGAAAGACAACATTCTGCTGCAAAAGATTCATGGATTACCAAGCTGTTGTGATGCATTAAACTCCAACAATGCCATGAAGGAAAGCGGATATTTTGTGGGTACAAAGAAATGTTCCACGAAACAAAGGTGAACCTAGCATGTATAAGGCAAAGGAAATCGAACTTTTGGTGCTGTACCAGCCAAAACTTCATGCTACCGAGCCGACAAACTGGCTAACAGTAAAGGCTACCTCCGTATCATGCTCAATTAAATCCAATGGAGTATATGGGTCTAGGTGAAAAATAATGTGGCAAAAAACAACAAGAAATTTACGCTCAGTGAGGATGAAATGCTGATGAAAGAAGCCACTGAAAATGTTGCACGACATGACTGGTCTCGATCTGTCAGCCATGCCCAGAAGGCAGTTGAGGAGACATTGATTCATGAAGGACTGTGGTTAGTCTTGATTAATACTAACTTCTCTTTGTGTCATGTCAAAATCTGCTTCTTTTGTCAAAACACAGTGCAGTTCAGAAATATTAGTCTTACTAACATTCCAATGCAGTTGAAATTCCAACAGAATCCTGAAATAGTGCTTTATGAAACAAACAACTGAGTTCTAGTCAAGTCAATAGTTTATGAAACAGCAAATTTTTAGTATAAAAATAAAGTCTTAATGTCTTCATTTATACTGTCACAAAATCCACAGCAGTTCTTGTTTCGCCAGCTATCGATGGTTCTCAACAATTACATTATTTCACTGAAAAAAAAAAATCTGTAGTTGTTTGAATATCGAGGTAGACATGGAAGTTTTGCATGTTGATTGTATGGCAAAACACTCTCGTCTTTGCACGCTATCATTTGCAAATATCTTGTTTGGATACCTCAAACCATGTATGAGATACGAGGAATTTATGAATATTTTATTCTAGTTTTTACACTGACGCACAAGTTTGTCACGGAGTGTTTTACATATGTTACATTTTCTTGAAATTGGAAACAGATGGCGATATCTTTACAAGTTTAAAGAATAATTCAATATATCATCTACATTTAATACACAGCAACATGTAACCTCTCATACAACAAACACAAATTCACAGTGATACCTCTTCTTCTCTGGAAACAAAGAATTTCTTGCAGTAGTTTACCCACTATCGAAATATCACAATAACAGTGACCATTAACGAAATGATAGCTGGTTCATCACAAAGCTGACGAATTAAGCAATAAGATATGCGAGTATTAGAGTTTATAACCAAATAGTTTCTTTAAAAATGTTTGAGAAAGATCACAGATCGGTCAGTTTGGGTGGCTTTCTGTTGACTCAGGCAAGCAAGCCTGACAGGTTTCATGCCTAGGAGGCCTGGCATTATACTGTGGACCTGCTGACGCGCCAGCTCACTCTGGCAACTACGCTTCCCTTCACTCACTCCGTACTTAACTGTCAAAAGCTGAAACTTATTTTAAATGCACTATAGGGCCTGACAGAGGCTGAGGTAGCCGTAAATCTTAAAATTGAAAATCAAACAACAAAGAGCGTGAACCGTGCTTTCACTTTTGGCTGCATAGTGTCTGCAGCTGCACCAGGTGAAATGGACGGCAGTAGGATTTTGTACCATGTACAACCATATACCATTCATTTCACTCAAAACAGAACCATATAATAATAATAATAATAAATGTCACACCATCGCTCACCCTAGACAACTGATGCATACCTATAATGAAGTGCTAATGTTACCTTCGGTTTGAGAACTTGGGCATGTTCACTACCACAACATACAAATTGCACCTTTACCATCAAACAATTTCATAGTGAGACTGTTAAGCTTTGACATGGGAATAGTATGTTCTAGAAAAGACCTCATTGTCCTTAAAAATAAAATAAAAAAATAAAAGTAAACCAACTTTCTTTAACTTGATGCTGCCAGTGCCACAAACTGTGGTATCGCTTCAGCCACATAGTTTTGTATTATTTCTGGTTTCCACCATACCATCACTTAAAATATGTAGATACAAGTAAACAAGAGTTCTTGATTTGAGGGCTATAAAATATGTTGACACTATGGCACTGCTTCTCAGCTCTTGGTGCCACAGAATCATGCACGAAAAGTTCTATAACTGAAGAAAAATGTGTACTAAAATGGAATTAGGAGTTAATTTAACATCCATCTTTCTTCTGAAGTCATTTACAGCCTTAAAAAAAGAACCAATGGGTGCCACAGCAAATTCATAGCTACAATTATTACACATATTAAACTTAAGATGAGCAAGCACATTTACGATATTTACACTTCAATATATTCATGCTATGTATAGTGTTTCTGTGATCTGTGGCAACATGGTGCTGTTCTTTTCTCTCAATGAGGCAGACTTTGCATTTGCAAGAAGACAGCAGAAGATTTGTCAAGGTATCCCTTGTTCTCCACTGCAGAACTGAGATGAAAGAAATAATCATTTACTGCAAATGAACCCTGCAATGTGATGCAAAGAAAATGTTAGTACCCATCTATAAGTAGAAAGTTACAGAATATTTATTGTATTGTGTTTGGGTGTTTTATATTAAAGCTGGTGAATGCAATTATTTTAGGCACTGGTGGCCAATGAACTATGATACAATAAGAGTCATTTGAAGGGAAAAAAAATGAACTTAGTTTTCTTATTTTTTGAAGAAATTTATATGCTATAAGAAATTGAAAACTGATGTGTAGAAGTTTTAAGATGAATCAAAATGAACGATTTGAATTTGCAACACATTTATATCCTGAGAGTATAACACAAGAAATTTACAGTAGAAGCAAATGGTTACTATTTTGACTAAATAGCTATGAAATGTGTTTTTGACAGCAAGAAATCCAGTCATTCTTGTATGTCTTCTTTCTTCTGTGTTAACGATATGAACAAGCCTGAAATTCTTAAAAAAAAAAGGAAAAAAAATAAATTATCAAAAGCATCAAGAATTGGGGATAATTTATGTCATAGATGAATTATCCCCCATTGTGATTTCATGTACTCACACTAGCTAAGTCAATTCCATATACAGTCATTTAAACTTTGGGAAACAGTCTTACTTCACGACCAATCTATAAATAATAATGGAGCCTTAAGCTGCTCACCAGGAACATGACAACCTACAGCCCCTCGCTAACTACCGATTTCAGAAGGAGCTAGGTGTCAACTGATGACTTCAAAATGGCATAGAGATATGGCTTACACATTATCTACCATCAGATGAGAGTCCACATACACCAGAAATTAGTGTCATGTGTACCTATTATAGTCCAACAATGAAGTAATATTGATTTATTTTAATGCTATTTTCTCTGCCTTAATTTGTCTGAATTGTGACAGAAGAAACTCTGTACAGAAAGGAGCAGTCTCACTAATTCAAAATTAACAGTAAATATACCTCATTAAGTCTGTTGTACAATTTAGTGAAAAACTGGAAGGGGGACACAGAGCTGAATATGCTATACATAGTATTTAACCTGGCGACCACGGAGTCCCGAGCCGAGTCCTGGCATTGCTTCCACTTACTTATGCCAGGCTCCTCACTTTTATCTTTCCTATTTGGCCACCCTCGACCAACTCTTGTTCTTTTCCGACCCTGACGCTATTAGGTTTCGAGGGCTAGGGGTCTTCCATTTCCAACCTATACTTCTACTGAGCCGAATATCTCCCGGGATAAGGAGATTACCTTCTATCAAGTGCCAACGGCCTTCTAGGAGGGTGGATGAGCGGCTAGAAGGAAGGGCACTCTCTTGCCCTTGGGGTGGGAAACTGCTCCTAAAGGCGGAGGAGCCACAAGGTGGCCAACGGCATAGAATGGAGAAGGCAACGGGAAACCACTCCATTAAAGACCCGGGTGGGTATCCCAAGTATCAACAGCTTATGATGGAAAGCTCTTTGGTTAAATTCTCCGGAGGTAAAATAGTCCCCCATTCGGATCTCCAGGCGGGGACAACTAAAGAGATACCAAAACCCAAAAGCATTAATGTAAGAAGGATAGCAACATGGAACGCCAACTCACTTCTTAAATGTGGTAAACTGGAAAACTTGAAAATGGAAATGAAACGAATGGATATTGATGTACTGGGAGTCTCAGAAATGAGATGGCCAAACGCTGGCGACTTTTGATCAGGGGATTACAGAATCATACACACTGGAACATCACAAGACAGTCCCGGGATTGCAGGAGTGGGAATTATCCTCAATAAAGAGATGGGGTTAAGAGTAAAAGGATTTGTTCAACATAGTGAGAGGATAATTTATGTCCGATTGGAAACTAAACCAAGACACACAATCATAATCCAAGTATACATGACAACTACGAGGCACGAGGATGATGAAATCGACATGATGTATGACCACCTTGAAGAAGTAATTGGCAGAATTAAAGGAGCTGAAAACCTTGTCATCATGGGAGATATGAATGCCGTTGTTGGGGAAGGTAAAGAAGAGGATGTGGCAGGGAATTTTGGATTAGGATTAAGAAATGAAAGAGGGGATAAACTTGTAGAATTCTGCCAAAGAAATAAACTTTGCATTACAAATACCTTCTTTAATCATCATCCAAGAAGAAGATATACTTGGAAAATGGCTGGTGACATTAACAGATACCAAATTGACTTCATATTAGTGAAGCAAAGATTTAAAAACCAAGTTAAGGACAGCAGATCATATCCAGGCTGTGATGTGGAAAGTGACCACATACTCGTTATGATGACGACTGAACTAAAATTCAAGAACATTAAAAGAAGAAGTACATGTAAATGGGATTTGACAAACCTGAAAAACGAAAATACACTGAAGCACTATCAACTAGAAACAGACAAGAAAACAAATACACAGGGCTGCAATGACATCCAAAGCAGCTGGGAAAAAATAAAAACTGGTATTTTAGAAGCAGCAGAAAAAGTAATAGGAAAAGAAAGGACAGAGAAAAGGAAGGAATGGATCACTAATGACCTACTAAATATGATGGAAGAAAGAAGGAAATTAAAAAATTCTGTGAAGAAGGAAGACCAAGAGAAATACAAGAGCCTGAAAAACAGAATCAACAGAGAGACAAAACAAGCAAGAGAAAAATACCTTGTTGATCTCTGTATTTCAGTTGAGGACAACATGAGCAAGGGAAATATCGACAAGGCCTATAAATGTGTGAGACATTGCTTTGGAGACAGAAGAAACAAGTGTAGGGCTGTGATGGATGAAAATGGCAATATGTTGGATGACGATGATGAAGTTGCAAGAAGATGGAAACAATATATAGGAAAACTGTACAGCGGACCAGACCTGTCTGAAAACATCATGGAAGAAGAAACAGAAGTAGATGCACACAACATAGGTGAACCTATATTAAAGGTAGAGTTTGAACTAGCTCTGAAAAATATTGAAAAACAACAAATCGCCTGGTATAGACAATATCCCAGCCGAACTTCTGAACTCTGGAGGAGCAAAACTGAATCAGGAGTTGTATAATCCTGTTTTCAACATGTACGAGCAGGGTAAAATTCCTACAGACTTTGAGAAAAACATTATGATCCCCATTCCAAAGAAGGCAAATGCTACAAGATGTGAAAATTATAGGACACTCAGCCTAGTTACTCACGCCTCTAAAATATTAACCTCAATTATCCTAAAACGCATAGAACAAAAAGTCGAAGCTACACTCTCCGAAGACAGGTTCGGATTCCGGAAAGATAGAGGAACCAGAGAAGCAATATTTGCTCTGAAACTAATAATAGAGAAACGACTAGATAAGAACCTGAAAACATACATAGCTTTCGTAGATGTAGAGAAAGCCTTTGATAATGTTAAATGGGATAAGATGTTTTGAGGTACTCAAAAAAGTAGGAATAGACCATAAAGATAGAAAAATGATATGGAGCCTGTACAAAAACGAGACAACAGTTATCCGTGGACGGACAAAACAAGAAGAGGTGCAGATACGGAAAGGTGTCCGACAAGGTTGCGCACTATCCCCTGTTATCTGTAACGTATACATTGAAGAAGCGCTGAAAAAAGTAAGGGAAAATTCACAGACAGGTGTAGTAATTCATGGCCAACGAATAGATATGATAAGATATGCCGATGATATAGCTGTCCTGGCTGAAAGTGAAGAAGATCTTTTAGTCCTACTGAATAGAATGGATAACGTTATGGGTGAAGAATATAATATGAGAATTAATAAAGCAAAAACAAAAGTAATGGCATGCGACAAAGAAGATCAAGTGAAAGTCCAAGTTCATGTAGGCAATGAACTGCTTGAACAAGTTGATAAATTTACTTATCTGGGCAGTAATATTACCAGGGATGGAAGGAGCAAGGCAGAAGTGGGAAGTAGAATAGCTCAAGCAAAGGCTGCTTTTAACAAGAAGAAAAACATTAACATCTAAGAGCATCAGCCTTGAAACCAGGAAAAGATTTTTGAAATCATATGTGTGGAGTGTGGCATGCTATGGGTGTGAAACATGGACTCTCGGGACAGAGGAACAGCAGAAGCTAAATTCTTTTGAAATGTGGTGCTATAGACGCAAGCTCAAAATAAAATGGATCGACAAGGTCACCAACGAAGTGGTTCTGGAAAGAGCAGGTGAGAAGAGAAGCTTCTGGAGTTTCATTGTTAAAAGAAAAGTGCAATTTACAGGCCATCTATTAAGACATAAAGGACTCCTGAACACAATCATAGAGGGATATGTCGAGGGAAAAAGACCAAGAGGAAGACCACGACTGAGGTACACGGATCAAATCGTGAAAGATGTGGGATGTGACACCTATAAAGAAATGAAGAGAAAAGCTGAAAGACGCACAGAATGGAGACAAGCTGCCATTGTAGCTGTTGCAAACCAATCCTTGGATTGACCACTACAGAAGAAAGTATTTAACCTAAAATGCAGTAAAAGTGAATTTATAATGTACTGTGGATTTTCTGCTGTGTGCTACTGTTGGTAAGAAGAATGATGGGAAGTGAGCACAACAAATCACTTGTCAGTTGTTGTAGCCATTCAATGTTCATTCATAATTCCCTATGGTTCATAAATTCAGTTTGCTGGTATTTTTTTAGGCTGGAATTTAACTACACCCTCAACATTTTTGGCAAAATCAGAAATAAGACATAAAAGTAAGTTACAAACATAATTTCTTGCTACACTGCATATCAATCTATTAGGGCAGTCATATTTTTGTGTTAGCGTTCATTGGCTTTGCCAATTCAACCAAATTGTCATATTCCAACCTAACCTTGGCCCTGGGCTACACTGCAGGTCAGTGTCAACCCATCGAGTTTTCTTCCTGCTCTCCATCCCAGAAAGAATTTTATTTGCATATCCTGAAAAGGAAATAATTAGATTCAATGATTCTCACTGTCTTAACATACAGTATCACTCGAATGATTACAACCAACAGAAACAAATTGCCAACAGCAGCACACAGCAAAGAGTATGGTGTACAGTACGTACACTTTAGCCATTTGTTACAAAGATATAATTTCTTATCTAACTTAGTTGCTGTTTTGCAAATAAAAGTGACAAGTTCCACGTCGGACACATGTATTTAATTTATCATTAATATCTATGCTGAAACATATAGCCCACTTTCTAACCTGTGGGGTAACCTAACAACCTTTCTGTCAATAACACTTGGAATAGTTCCATAGAATACAGTAACAGGCCCGATTGCTGACAAATAGCCCATCATCCATAAAATTGACTTGTTTACACAAATTTTGTAACGAAGAAAAAGTAGAGGATAGTAAGAAGTCTGAAAGTCTGGGAGGTCTTGATGGTTCTTTAACATGACGAAAACTCTGACAAGATCGGCTTCTTACACTGTCATGGCTTACGGCTATGTTGCCTTGCAATCATGGGATATTGTTATGGATCCCCCTCTATGAACCTGGATATAGTTCCTTTGATCGTATGCAGTTGAGAAGATCACAGACGGGTCATTTTGATAAATATAACTGAAGCTGTAACTGTAGCAGCACAAACATATTTTCCAGTTCCCACAAACAGAAGTGCCCATTACATTCTTCTCAACTGAATGAACTAAATGCCATCAGCAGCCTCCCCACAGCTTCTTTATGGCATAAAAATGTGGGCTCTTTGTTGCCATCAAATGTTATGCTATGGAAACAATTAGCTATTGCCTTTGCAGTAACAGCCACTGTGTCCGACTCCATGGTCTAGTGGTAACATGTATGGTTGGAAACCCAAAAGTCACGGGATCGAATCCCAGGGGGACTGTAAAATTTTTCATTCTGCCTTTAACCTAGCCTACAGCTCTCATTCAAGAAAAGATATCTTGGGTTAACCATTGTTGAGGACTAGATACGCAAGGTACAGCACATGGTTTGAATTCCACATTAAACTGTAGGTGCCCTATCCCCAGTAGATTTAGTGGGGTAGCTGCGAAAGTTGCATCCAATAGATGTGCACTATGCAGCTAAACAACCATTTTGAGAGACTCCCAGCCAATCATGCCATACTATTTATCAGCTGCAAAAGTTAAAATAGCCCTATCACTCATTATGGCTGAGGTAGGTTACCTACCTTTATACTGGAGACCATCCTCATTGGCTCTCATACTCTTGTCAACACATTTTTCTGCTCACTTTAATTTTTCACTGTGCTTTCACACATGAACAGAAAGGCTGCTGGGTTTTCTCCTGACAGTCCAATCTTTAACCCACACAGTGCTGCCTAACTGTACCTTACTGCAGTGTGCCAGTAATTCCATGTGACCACATGTTGCTTCTTACAACGATCTGAGATCTTTAGTACATGTTTCTCAAGGCATGGTGGATTACACTTCAGTCAGATCCACCAAGCACTTTCTTTGTGTTCTACCCAACCAGCAGTCTATACAACATCCATATGAGAACCATGTCTTCCGTGACAGCACTGTTGTATAAAACATTCACGGACTTCTTGTCACATCAATTCAGGGTACAACCTTGAGCTTTCGATGATTTCCACCATAGTGATCATCAGGAGCAACTGACTGTCAAAATTGCTGCTGTAGTGGCCTTATACAGCTCAAGGACAACTTCTGATAGACTGGTAGTTACATCATGCTGTTGCAGATGGGGTCAATGCTGCACTGATGGTGCAACTGCTCCCACCATAGCAGAAACATTGCAACTATTATCTATGGTTCTTCTCTGCAGCGAGAGCTCACTTCCATCTGCCACTAAGATTATATTCACCATCACAATTTAAAATTTTCTCACATATTCTTATTTGTACAGCCCCTTTAATTGTATTGTCCCATTAAGCGGAAGCCTGGGGCAAAACTTTTGTTTTGTCAAATAGTGTTTCGTGTTTGTTTGAGAGGCTGTGCTGTCCAGCTTGCTCCACTGAGCACAAATTTTGGCAAGTTCCTTTCACGTCCTCTTCTGCCTGGCAAGTGATCACTAGAGTGAATATCAGTGTTCATTTCCCCAATCTGTAATATCTGCAAGGACAGATGAAGAGAAAGAAAGGTCAATAGATGATGAAATTTGGGGCTGAATGTGTGACTTGGCCTCTGTTATGAAGATGTGTTTCCTCTTCAGATCCAGACTGTAGAACACAACCCCTAGGAAAAGTGTTCAAACGCCTCAAAACAAATCTATATAATTTCAAACTAGTGAATAGTCACCAAGGTTATCTTCCTTTAGAGAGTATGACCTTAGCACACAATTTTGGAGCGTGTCTCATACAGACACACTGACATTCACTGTGGTGTGTGTGTGTGTGTGTGTGTGTGTGTGTGTGTGTGTGTGTGTGTGTGTGTCCGAGCATGTTCTAAATCTATGCATGTTCCATAGAATTATGGGAGCCATTGGTTAGTGTGCTTTTCTTTTTCCCTTTCCCACTCAGCAATAGTGACATGCAGTAAATGACAGGAGAAAATGTCATTGGCTATCCAGTTTCTCCATAAGGAGATCAATGTCAGAACCATGCCATCACCATAAGAAAGTGATGACTGGCTTTATTGTGTGTTTATTTAATAGTTTATTTCCTTAACTATTATCGTTTCATTTCCCTATTAAAGGCCTTGCATAGTCATAGAGATATAGACAGCATCAACATGGGTCACATATGTATCCTGCCAGCTGTATCATTCACACACTTAAGTTTCACATTTGAAATTTTTTCCGTTGATCTCTTACATTTCGCTTGGATTTCCTTATACTTTCCTTAACAATGTGGTTGTCTTGGACAATTTAAATCTAGAGTTGTGATTATTAGGTTAAACGTAAGGGCCGCTATTGACTCCACATATTCAAACTGACAGCTGCGATGTTCAACACAGTTCTCGTATCAGATGGGCACACGTAACATACAGGATCTGAATAAAATTGGCAGCACTGTAATTCGCAATAGCAGTTGCTTCACTGAGCTCACAACTTTTAAATATAGAGACAGCTTATTAGGTTCCTTCACACAAATTAATATCCACTACAGTCAACCACAGTGACAAAACAGTTACTATATGCTTAACATCATGTTTACACAAAATAGACTCGAGATATCATTTTCCAACCTAGCTGTGACATGAAAACACATTTAATTCTCCCTGTAAGAGGAATTTGAAAGCTATAGACAAAATAGCTGTGTCAAGATAATTAGCAACTGTTTTGATATTTAATACAATTTTCATTTATTCTTCAGTTTCGGTTGCACATTTTAATTACATGTGCATGTTCCAATCACTCTGGATTATCTTCAGATGTAAGTAGTTGCATCAGCATCCCATCTTGGACGGTCAAACTCGCATATCAGAGTACAGTACTCTGGTATAAGGATCGGATCAGACAAGATGGGTTGCTGGCAACTACTTAGATCTGAAGATGATTGAGAAGTAATTAAAAATGTGCAACTTCAACTGAAGAATAAATTAGGACTGTTTTGAATTAGAAACAATACAAGAGATTTGCGTAATTTTATTCAGATGACTGAACATAATTCCTGTATAAAAGGAAAATAATGCTCTGAAAAGTGAAGCAGAGGCCTATATGCAAAGACAGTACTGCAGCATCCTGATGGCTAATGCCCGTAACATGAATCAACTTGATATTCACCTTATACGCATTGTTTGATATTAGTTGTTAACTTTGACCACTGACATAATGTTAATGGTTGCTCCAGTGTCATGTTTTGGTACATATTTTCACAGTTTGCTTGTTAGTGGGTGAAGTCAATGTATGTGAAAGCAAATGACCTGGTTGTAGTGACAGACTGATTAGTAGCTTAGTCGCTTGAAAAATTTGTCACTGATAACATGATACAGTCAATATGTTTACAATGTGTGTCACATTTCCTATGTAACTGCCCAAAGCCAACGACCATATCAAATACCCTCTTTATTGGTATTGTGTTAGTGTGTGCCCGATATAATTCATGAAAAGCAAAAAAACTTTTTCATAAGAATTAAGCACATGAAATATGAGGCTAATTGCCTCACTGCATGAATCTAACACCTATTCTTCCTCGTTGCATTTGTGCCTTGAGAATGGCAGGGTGTGCTCCTGTCGAAATATCGGCGGTGGTCGACGACGTCACCCGGCATTAAACCCTTAAGTTATTTGAATATATTCACTACTTTAAACTTCACCATTTCAAGAGGTACTTTATAAATAATTATTGATTACTTTTCATGTGTTCACGAATTATTTTTATACTGTTATACTGGTAAGAATTATACTGAAGAGCAGAGAACAAAGGAGGGTATTAGTATATTAACTTATGATATTTTTCACCTACTTTGATCACTTCATATAAAGAACATCGGGGGGGGGGGGGGGGGGGGGGGAATCTAAAATATTTAATTGGTCACCTCTTTGGAAGCTGTTTTATTACACAAAAGGAAGATTAAGGTTTAATGTCCAATCAATGGTGGCTTCATTAGCAACTGATGACAAACTTTGATTAGGGAAGGAAATTGTTCAGTCTCTTTCGAAAGAGGAATCCAAGGATTTGTCTAAAGTGTGTTACTGAAACCACGGGAAAATATGAGTCGGGATGGGGATTTTAATCACTGTCCTTGCAAATGAGGCTGCAGTGTCTTACCGCTGTGCCTCCTCACTCAGTACTTCAGTGAAAAAAAAAAAAAAACAAATGATAACGTTCTGAACAGTTACTATATTTTGGAAGCCAAATAATTGCTCATTTTTAATTACCTTCTCACAACACGCATTAATAGCACATTATCTGTTCATAGCACCACAATTAAACATATCATTACTGCACTAGAACTGAGCTATCTTACTATTTCAGCAGATTTGCTTTCTGAATAAATTAATGATGCATCTAGTCAGTTGATTAACATTCAACATTAATTTATAGACAACTCCTCTGACTGTTAGCATAAAATTAAACCCTTAAAATACAACAATACTTCACAAAGTGAGCACAACAAAGATAATATATAATTTTACATTACGTTTGCATTGGTCTCACAAAATCTAGTTATTTGGTTTTTCTGCTGTATTGTGAAAAGCACTTCTGATAGCAAATGAAACAACAAGCCATTAATACGATTGATTACAGCTTCAAATAAACGTACTCAGGTCCACCGAAGTGGTTATTTACTACGTGAAGATTTTAATCTCAGTATATACATACTTCTCTTAAAATTACTGTCCATATGCCACAACCATGTGTGTGTGTGTGTGTGTGTGTGTGTGTGTGTGTAATGCTTCCTATCAGAGAGTTAAAAACCATATTCACTTCTCTTTCTCTTTTATATATTCATTATACACATCCCACCATTCCTCGTCATCTCCAGGACAAGGAATCTTTGATTAAGGAGTTAAGATGTGACATTCATTTCCTATCCCACATATCAGTGACCTATGTATGTGGTTCTTATACTGTATCATAACTCATCAAGCTAAACATTAATGTTCACAAAGACAATACTAGAACCGTTTCCTACACAATGATCATCCAAGTTATAATGGACCATGAAATTATTGCCCATGCCTAATATTTATTTTCATGGGCAACTTACCCCAGGTGTTAATTAATCAGAACCAAATTGGAGCCCTATGTCTAATAACTTTTTCATGGGCCCACCACTAAGAACAGTAAGACATTATTTAGTCTCTTGCAAAATTACTGTCACAAAGCACCAATTACAATGTGGTACCTACCAGCAGGAAAAAGTTCTCCAAGTTTTTTGATGAAATACTGATCACAGTTTCAGGATTGTAATTTAATGAGCATATCATGATTACAATAACCTGAACATCCTAACCTTTCAGCATGAAATGAACAATACAAGCATTCTTCAAATCTCACATTACAGTTCAAAATGTATGTGAAGTGCAGATCTTTTATATCACCCACATTGTGATGAAAGTAAAACGACACAGCACAACAGATTACATTTTTAAATTTTAGTCCTGTTCAGCAACACAAGGAAAACTGCATGAAGAGGAATGTAGTAAGGTGCAACAGACCTTGAAATAAAATCCAACAGTGAGAAACAAGTAACCTTCCATCAAACAGCCTTAGAGTAAATCTTCAGCAGTTCAATAAAATAAAAAGGTAATGCCTTCTTTAGAAAACACACACACACACACACACACACACACACACGAACTAGTCAACTAGCTGATATGGAAAAATAGCACTCTTAGCAACTGGGCGAGGCCATCTATTGTACAAACACATAAGTACAAAGACTACACTAAAATTAAAGCTATAGCGAGACAAGGAAGTCTAATATCTAGATCTGTTCAAATATTTCACTTACTGCAATTCCAGAGAGGTGTGATGCGTATCAAAGGGTGTCAGCTAATGGTGTGAATCTCCTTCCAAATTTTATTAATCAAACTAATCACAAAGAAATTTATCCAGATATTACTGTATGAAATTAGAAATAATTGGAGATGTTACAATGCATTTGATACTTAAAGAATTTGTAAAATAAAAATGAACGTGTGAGCGAAAGAAATAATACATGTATATTACTAAAAAGTTGTTTCTTAATGACAGCACGCCATGAACATTAAAGTGGGAGACAGTCAACAGAATGATCGAAGCATAGTACAAAACTGATATTTTTAAAAATTGTGCTTACCATGTCCTGCGTATAAATAATGTTTCTGCTGGGCTTTCCCAGTTTCTGAGAGATCCGTTTGTATGTTTCACGCTCTACACATGATTAGGAGATAACACACTGAATATATTTATACGAATTATTGAGTTATGCATTTTCGTTCTATAAACAAACATTTTCGTGCTGTGTGACATTGTTTATGAATGACTTTACTCTCAATTACGCACATCACAACACAATATCGTTGTGGTGTGACTAAATAATAATAATAATAATAGTAATAATAATAATCTGTCGTCATTAACTACCCTGTTATCTTTGATCCTGTAAGAATTTTGACAGCACACAATTATCGCAGAGCAAGTTTTGTCGAGGCTACCTTCAGTCTTACTCAAACATACAAATATGTCTTTAATTTCAGTAGTACGTGGATAATATTACTTGTCTTATTATATCACCCAATTTAATATTATGGACTTCGACGACTAATGACGTTAGAAAATTTCGTATGTCACGCCGTTTGTTTATGTATCAAAGGAGAATATAATTAAGTTTAGTAACACTTTCAAATTCAATTCTAATTACATTACAAATTAAAAGTAATGCTCACATCAGCACAGCAATTTTCTGTTAGTATCGAAATAAAAAAAACATAAAAATGAGATTTAGAGAAAAGTAACTTTGCATATTGATTCCCTGCTGGCCTCCCGTAACCAACCAACTTAAGTTTTAGTGAAAGCCAATTCGCACGAGACAGTAAGATACGGAGAAGAGCCAAAAAATAGTAAAATCTTATCAACAGAACAAATATCATCAAGCTTAACGTAAGACTAAAGGCCAATCACTAAAGGTAGCAAGTTCGGCAGAACTTAAAAAGAGAAGAAAAAAATATATATGAATTCAAGCATGTTTATCTTGCTTATAGAAACCACTCACAACGCGCAGCACAAACTAAATTTTACACATGAATCTGTCTTTCATCTACATACCTCTCTTCCCCTACAAATCTAAACAACCACAATGGCGCTACCACACCTCCAAAGCACACAATACAGCTTATAATACGAAGACAGAACCCTTCCAGTTGTTTGAGAACTCTAACGCATGCGCAAATTAGTTGACAACTGCTGTCGAAGTATACATCGGAAACGGTTCGATTCGTAATGCGTCGATACGTCTGCTATGAGATGATTGCGCCAGTTTTTCCCACGCAAAACGGAAATATGCAATGATTGTTGGCCCCAGTAGCAGTGGTGGCTTTAGCTATATGTCACGTGTGGGCCAGATTAGCTATAAAAGGGGATAAATATCAAGGACAAAACATTAGCCTTTTGATATCACACAATTCCGCCAGTAACTTCATTATAATAGACATCATGAAGTACCAAATATAGTTCGGAAGGAGATTACGTTTAAGTCCGTGTACTGTGTATTGATAGCCACTGTATACTTATAGTTATTTTGTTCATTTATGTATCAGCACCAACGAGATAAAATTTCATTGAGTAGCTATACGTTCACGATATTTGTAGAAAACTGAACTTCTGTCTGCCATTTTTTTCTTTAGACAGTGGCATCATCTGGTTTGTCACGCCCCCTCGAAAATTCGATTCCGCTGCCTTTAGCTTGTTTTAGCTAGCATTATTTTTTCTCGAGAAACAGTAAACAATGTTGTTTATTATATTATGTCATGTAGTACTGTGTTTTATTGACCCAAAAAATCACAATATTGTACAATTCGTACATATGCTATTGTACAAGTCAAGTATACATTTTTACAAGTATTTTTTTTTATAATTTCTTTGTCACAGTTTTGATTTGGCACATTTAAGTCCGCGCAATATTACAAGAAGATAACAGACATCACACTGTATTACAGTCTAACATTGTGCTTTCACTTGTTAGGTGGGTTGCAACTTCTTTTTACAATTCGATGAAATGCAGTGTAACAGTATACAATGGCGGTAACAAGCAAAGTTTTAGTAAAAATATGGATAACCTTTCCGATGCGGACAAAATCGCGAGAAGATTCAAAACCTCAAGATGGCTTCACTAGTTGCTGGCAAACAGAATGTAAATAATTGTAATTGGAGCATGTACGATCTGAAAATTATGAGGTAAGCATCGAAATAAATTGTGATTGTATAATAAAAACAGTGGCTGAGACTTTTTGTTGATACTGTAACTGTACAGTGACAGACTGAAAAACATGGAAGAGAATATTTAAAAAAATATGTGTGACAAAAAGAAATTTAAGAGATAATAAATTAGATTATTAACATGCAATTTACACAACATTTCCAATTTCTGTAAGTTTGCTGTGGCCAGATGTACAAGGCTCTCTTTTGCTACCCATCAATACTTCCTACGCACCCTCCCCTAAATCTACATAGCCCGATATGTTCTTTCCACTCCAAACGAACTATCTAGAGGGCAGTGAAAATATGGAGTTTTCAATGGGAACAACATAAACAATACAAATTAACGAACAGAGAACAAGTTCTATATCAGAAATCGTAGCAGCTTTACTTACATGACTATATTTTCCGATATATGCACTCCCTACTAACAGTAAAATACTGAAAAACATTTCCAACCCTGTATCAGAAACTCCAGTACTTCTATGTACATAAACTGTCTTCTGCGATACTCACTCTCTCTTAAACAGCAAAACATTGAAAATATTTGCATTCTTGTACTGGAAATTAAAGTAAATCTACTGTTTGTTCACAAGTAGGTGAAAAATTTCTGAGGGGAGCAGGGAGTGAGGGAAGCAAGCTCTACCCACCGTCTCCCAGCGCATTGGCTGTCCAATGGTCATGGATGGCAAGGGGAGAAGAGGCCACATTTACATCACACAGTGCTAGCACTACATTTGCACACACATATTGGTATCAATTTATGCTACAAGTGGCTTTGAATGAGGATGATTGTTGCTTCAACTTCCATATCAGTTCTTGAAGAAAATCAAGAATTTAAAAGAAAGGCATTAGAAGAACTTCCATTCTGACAATAAAAAGGAGACAGCACAACAGTAACTTTGTAATGACTACAAAGCGAGATTCTGTTTTAGTTCATAGCCAAGGTTGGCAGCGGCTGGACACAAAACATGAACATGCCATGGTCAACCGAATTCTGCCGACTCAGAACTAGAGAGCTCTTGTTTTTCTCTCTGTACATAAACTGAATATACATAAGCTACCTTTTCCCATACATGTATACTTTGCCGATGACAACAACCTGAATGGTAGCATACCAATACAAATGGCACCCATGACCCAACATGCCATGCACCAAAATCAAATTATACCTCAAAACATGCATTTTGAATAGTATATTCACTTTATATTCTCCTGGAAAAGAGCAAAATTGATATCACTCAGATGAAAGTGAAAAACAGTGAAATACAAAATAACAAGCGGATCTGTAATTACTTTAAAAGCAGATTGATCCATCTGCTGTCGTGACTGATGAGGAAATCGGCCACTCTTTTCTACTAAATAGTCACTGTCACAGTCCTTTGTGTTGCAAGAACAGAAAAATAAATTGCGTGTTCATCAGGCACTGAATTCCTTGAACAACGTCGTAGACTTCACATGCACAAAAAATGTTCATTCACATGATGCAGAGTAAAAGTCACTACTATTTGAATTACTTTGTACAAATCATGTAACATACATTTATATTGCTCCAACAATTTAAGCAATGAAAATAAATTGTCAATTTTTATGCTGGTTTCCTGTTCATGACTTATGATAAGATTTTTTTAATATCTCAATTTCTGCCTCCAACGATTCAGTGTTGGATGAATAATTTTATGCCAATGGCAGTATCATTTGTTTATCTATAGAAATTTCCTTGGGGTTTAGAAAAGTGATTTCATTAATTAGTCTAGAAGGCTAAACAAAACATTTCTCAAGTTCACTGGATGCTGTTGCTGTGATCTTTAGTCCTGAGCAGTGGTGTACATGTTCTGCTTCTAACCCACCCATGTTTGCCCGTTGGCCAGGCGGGCAGGCCACCGCGCGTTGTCATCAGAACGGGCAGGCTGCTTCACTCCCGGCCAAGCCAAACAGAACGCAACCCAGGCAGGCTGCGGGAAACTTGCTTGCCTGCCCATATAACTGCTGAGCTGCTCTAAGCAGCCGTTTAGTCTGCGCGCGTCATTGTCGTCTTATGAACGTTAATTAAAAGTTTTTATTTTACCTGAGCACCAAAAGACAAACCCCAACATTATATATATAAGTTACAGGTAAAAAAATATTGGGTTTTATTTGTACATTTCGTAGTGTGCATGGTAGAGGTTACTTTACCTAACACAATTCGACAAATTGTACATTTTTATTACGATCTTGATGAAATATGCCACACTTGATATTCAAAGCAGGATGAAGGGCGCTGTCTGCTTAAAATTCTGAATGGGGCACGGCAGAGGGTACTTTAATCACACACTTCTACACCAACCTACAGTTTTATTCCAATCTTGAAGAAATTTTGCACATGTTGACCATCAAGAGGAACATCACTGTCTACATAATATTTCGGACAGTGCATGGAATAGAGTACCTTACAAATGATTTTGACATCATTTGCAGGTTACCATGAAAGTTGGCTCTTGTACGCATGTTTCCATGGAGGTGGTTTTTGAGTATTTCCATGTTCATCTTTGTATATATATATACAGGGTTATTACAAATGATTGAAGCGATTTCACAGCTCTACAATAACTTTATTATTTGAGATATTTTCACAATGCTTTGCACACACATACAAAAACTCAAAAAGTTTTTTTAGGCATTCACAAATGTTCGATATGTGCCCCTTTAGTGATTCGGCAGACATCAAGCCGATAATCAAGTTCCTCCCACACTCGGCGCAGCATGTCCCCGTCAATGAGTTCGAAAGCATCGTTGATGCGAGCTCGCAGTTCTGGCACGTTTCTTGGTAGAGGAGGTTTAAACACTGAATCTTTCACATAACCCCACAGAAAGAAATCACATGGGGTTAAGTCGGGAGAGCGTGGAGGCCATGACATGATTTGCTGATCATGATCTCCACCACGATCGATCCATCGGTTTTCCAATCTCCTATTTTAGAAATGCCAAACATTTTGATGGAAGTGTGGTGGAGCACCATCCTGTTGAAAGATGAAGTCGGCGCTGTCGGTCTCCAGTTCTGGCATGAGCCAATTTTCCGCGGGCTACGCGTGAAACTTGCCCGCACGCTTTCAACCGTTTCTTCGCTTACTGCAGGCCGACCCATTGATTTCCCCTTACAGAGTCATCCAGAAGCTTTAAACTGCGCATACCATCGCCGAATGGAGTTAGCAGTTAGTGGATCTTTGTTGAACTTCGTCCTGAAGTGTCATTGCACTTTTATGACTGACTGATGTGAGTGCATTTCAAGCACGACATACGCTTTCTCGTCTCTTGTCGCCATTTTGTCTCACAGCGCTCTCGAGCGCTCTGACGGCAGAAACCTGAAGTGCGGCTTCAGCCGAACAAAACTTTATGAGTTTATCTATGTATCTGTAGTGTGTCGTGACCATATGTCAATGAATGGAGCTACAGTGAATTTATGAAATCGCTTCAATCATTTGTAATAGCCCTGTATATATATATTCAAATGAAGTGTCTATGATCTTTTTGAAATTTGAGAGATGTCTGACACATTCACAGTCATCATGTTTGACAATTCGCGCACAGCAAATGTTGTTTAACAGTTGCAAACCACTTTTGGTTGAGCGAACGTGTTATATTGGCTGCAAAAAACCTTGATGTTAACGAAATAAATTTGCAGATTCAAAATATGATACCTGGCGAATTGATGACATACAAGTCGACTTATTCCGTTACTAACCAAGATGATGTAGTCAACTATCCTACGGAATTTTTAAATTCGCTGGATTTGCCCGGATTACCGCCTCCCAATCTGCATTTAAGTCGGATCGGCAATCTTTATGTTGCGATAGGTAAACCAGCCACGTCTTTGTAATATCACCCGGCTTGCGGTGAAGAAATTAAAGAACTACGTAATCGAAGCCACAATTTTAAAAGGAAAGTACAAAGGTGAAGACAGTTTGATTCCACGTATCACTATGATTCCGACTGACATACCATTCGACTTTAAACGGTTATAATTTCCAGTGCAGCTTGCATTTGCTACGTGGACAGATAAATCACAAGGGCAGTCGTTATATATTTGTGGCATCAATCTTGAAAATCATGTTTTTCACATGGCCAATTGTATGTCGCATATTCCCCTCTTGGGACATCTCCAACATCATTTGTTTACATACCAGAAATCAAAACTATCTGTGCTGCGTATCAAAAAGTATTACAATAAATGCTACCTAGCAATAAACTTTGACACTGCTTCACTGATCACCACAAAAGTTGACAGATATATATGAATTTTCATAGATAAGTGAAGAGGAGATGAACTGAGGTGGCGGAGTCCAACAGAGAGAGGACGAGGAGAAGGGTAGAGGGTCGGGGAGATGGGCCAAGGGATGGGGAGGGGGGAGGTGAACAGAGAGATAGTGGGAGAGGAATAAAAGGATAGAGAGAAAATAGGGGAGGGAAGATGGACTACGAGAGTATGGAATAAATAAATGCCCAGGCAACGCGTGGTTTTCAGCTAGTTGTCAAATATAAAAGGATTTCTTTGAGACTTCACAATCTCTCAATACTGGAAATTCTCAATTCTAACCACCATCAGATCGCATCTCAAACAGGTTTGTGTAGCAAGCAGAACAATCACTGAAAATGGGGCTCCTTTGTACACTAAAAGCTACAGATAACCACCAGGGGCGTAGATAACAGGTAGGGGGGGGGGGGGGAGTAGAACGCAATGCAGTCTGTGTTGCGGTTTTCAACACTAAAGAAGTGAACCTCCACCCCCCAAAAAGAAGATTGGTCCCCCTCCCCTAAGGAATAAATTATCTACGACGCTGATAACCACTGTACTGCAATGAGAACCAAATTAAGATTTTGGAAGTCTAGATTCTTTAACTTTAGTATGTTTCAGCCAAGTATGACACCAGTTATACAAATATTTAACCACTTTTCCAGGATGTATTTTACTGGTTCTGTGAATTCATTCAAAGTGCTAAAATCATTCTAAATTGCGAAAATGCATTTTAACAAAATTAAAGCACTTGTTTCGTATCCAGTTCGTCTAAAAACTGTAGTACTGGGAATACAATGGCGACTCTGAGCCATTTTTTGCGGCGTCAACGTTTGCGCCATGAGAGTCCACACTTGTAGCCTAGGTCTACGTCATGAGGGACCATAGTTCGGACCCTCATGATGCAGACTTAGACGACGAGTGTTTACTTGCGTGATGCAAACCTAAACGACAACTGCAGACCCTCATAACACAGACCTAAACGACGAGTCTGAACCCTCATGACGCAGACGTAGACGCTGTGGAGTGTAGCTCAGTGTTTCCATTATATTCCTACTACAATACATTCGTGGAAAAGGCGCTCTTCATTTTAAAAGCATTTGTAGTGTCTAGGTCTTGAGCATCTAGACCCTCCTTGTGGGATTCCCCTTAATATAGAAATACAGTAAGAAAATTACATTTCGCAATGTGTGTGGAACTCAACAAAATAAATTGTAATTTAAACTCATAATGTGTATTGTCTTAATCCACAAATGAATATTTTGTTTTGCAGAACACTTTTCAATATAAAATATTTACAAATTTTCCTTCAGTTCCCCTGAAAGTATTATTTAGGCCAAACCAGATACTCCTAAAAAATTGGCTACTTTTGCAAACACAAGTAACAGAAAATGGTTTATAAACAATAATAAATGTCACTTGGGAGGATTGAAAACAAAAAGTTTAGTCTAAAATAAAAATGCATTACAACATTTCTATCTCAGAAATTGACGCCCAGAATGCAAAAGAAAGAAAACTGCACTCTTAATTAATAAATTTGCACTCAAACTCATAGTTTCCTGTTTAATGTTCTACTGTATTCTTAATGTGTCTGCTGATTAGTGTTCAAATTAATTATGACGAGATCGTTAAGTCTGTCTGCATTAAGACGTGATCGTTTTTCGATAATTGGGTTTCCAGTGCAACTAAAAATTCTCTCACTAGAGGCACTAGTGGCTGGTATATTTAATATTTTTCTTGCCATACACGCAACTGGAGGAAGTCGTTGGGAGTTATTTTTCCACCACTGTAGAAATCTCCCTCGTTCACACAGTGTTCTTGCAAGTATCTGCTAACTTCATCATGTAGGAGAGGAGACTCTTCTGCCCAGTCCTCAAATTTCGCCATTTTGTACGGTCCTGGATTTGTTACCTGTGTGCAATATTGGGCACTTGTACTGAAACTATACTGGCTTCAATTAATATTTGCAGAATCATGTGAAGATCGTACTACACATAGTAGAAATTATAATAGTTTTTAGATGATGCTATCATTCATCGTCCAGTAAAGTCACGAGAAGATCAAAACTAACTGCAGTTGGCAATAAATAATGAAAACAGCGAGGTTATCCGTGTGTGTATTAAACAAAGTCCGTTAAACTTCGTTTACAAGATCAACCACTCAAATCTAAAGGCTGTAGATTCTACTTAATACCTCTGATTAAAATTACGACCTACTTACATAGGAATGGACTCACAGAAAATGTTATAGGCGTTTTAATGATAAAACTCTTTTGGAGCATTGCTACCAAGTTGGAGAGCCTTTTCTGGTACGATTGATGGAGGATGTTGAAAGAGTCTAAGGAAGGGCAGCTCGTTTGGTATTATCGTGAAACACGGGAAAGAGTGTCGCGGAAATTATACAGGAGTTGGGGTGGGAATCATTACAACAATGGCGTTTTTTGACGTTGCGCGATCTATAAACGAAATTTCGATCACAAACTTACACTTCCGAATTCGCAGATATATTGTTGAGTCCTATCTACAGTGGAAGAAATGATCATCAGAATAAAATACAAAAAGGCAGTGCTCAGACGGAGAGAGGCAGGTGTTTTATCCCGCGCGAAATTCGAGAATAGGAGACGAAAAGGTTGAAAGTGGCTCGATGAACCCTCAACGAAGCACATGCATGTGACTTACAGAGTGCCCATGTACATGTAGATGATGAATATAAGCATTATCTTGGGAGCTTACCTTCAGCACACATCTGTCGTGCTGCTTGGTAAACATAAATTTTTTCATCCTTGGTTAACTTTCTTAATGTGCGGTAGTTAGGCACCATAAACGTTGCAATTTTATGCAACATACTAACGCACATTTTCTGTTCTAGGAAGGCACCGGCGGCTTGTTTCAAAGGTTTCATGTCCTGAAAATACATTTTATCAACATACATATTTCACAAATGGTTCTGTAATATTCCGATGGAATAAAATTACAAACCTCTTCATCGTTATCCCATACAGTACAGTGAGCTTTTAAGGCATAAAACCATGGCAGAACTAAATGTAGTGTTGGCTCCTTGTCACCCTCTAGATCAACTGTGGCTTCTTTAAATGGCTAAAGAAATGCTAGAAGCTGGCCAGTTATATGGTGGTCATAACCCAGCATCTTATGAGAGACACCTTCCCTGAATCAATCTGAAATGGACTGGTACAAGCATGTCAAAATAACTATTCCAACGAGTTGAAACCCAATGCTTTAAAGATGAGTTCAGTCTCACACAGAGACCTCTTCTCTTGAAGTAGGAAACCGGAGCCCGCACTGTATTAAGAATGGCTAATACATTTGGAACATTTTCTTTCAAAAAGTGTTCGCTCAGAACATGTTTCAAGACTGTGTTTATACTGTGAGCCATGCATGGAAGACGCTGATATATTTCGAGAGCTTTGACAATGTTACTGCCTTGGTCTGTGACAAACATAATTTTGGCAATGTCTTCACGAGAAACACCCATAGTTTCTAAGCGATCTTCCAACTCGTTTCGAATATTCGAGCCAGTTTTTGGGCAGTCAGGAAACGCAGAGCACATCAGTACATATTTATCCAAACGCCAGTCTGAATTTATGTAATGCATTGTCACAGACATGTAATGCACCCCTTTGTAATTGTCTGTCCATAGATTAATTGTACTGGCACATATACCAGAACGAATCGCATGCACTACATCTGGGAGCATTTTGCTGTGCACTTTATCAGCTAAGGTTTGAACTTTCCTAGCTACTGTCACTCGGGAAGGCATGATATTTTCAATATCAACTAAGCCATATTTTTTACCTATGTCGAGCAGTGTCTGTCCTAAATTAAGAAATCCTTCTCCCTCTATGCTGCTAAATGGTCTCAGGTCCTTAGCACACATTTCGATGCACCTTTCGGCCACTAAATCTTTGTCCTCTTTCAAGATATTTACAGAGTGAGGGAACTGCTTGTCAAATTTGCACACATATCGTAACATAATCGAGGTTCCCGAATAAGTACTTAAGAATTTTTTACATAGTTTATTTGAAATGGCCTCATAAACACACGAAAACGTTTCCCATGCGGCACTTGTGCTCTGTTTCGTTACCAGCATGTATTCGCCAGTTGTCAATTTTTTTTCAATCTCACTAAAGTTCGACCTATTCATTGTGCTGCCCCCACCATTGCGATAAATGAACTGCGGGCTAACTACCTGGCTACTCTAGTCACAGTAGCTTGACAGCGCAACCTGTTGTCAGGCGCAGCAAGCTGAGTGGGTCCCGTGAAGCTTGGCAGGCCTGCTGGAATCCAGGTAGCCCAGGCTTGTGGGAGCCCAAGTCGGCCGCATTGCCCACTATGCCTCAGTACACGCGCACTCTTGTGTTTACGTCGCAGCAGGCTGACCTGCATGAATGGTTGGAGAGGAACTAGGGGCAAGCAGGCTGCAAGGGGAATTTGTACACCTCTGGTCCTGAGACTGGTTTGATGCAGCTCTCCATGCTCCTCTATCATGTGCAAGCCTCCTCATCTCTGAGTAACTAATGCAACTTATATCTCTCTGAATTTGCTTACTGTATTCATCTCTTTGTCTCCCTCTACTATTTTTACCCTCCACACTTCCATCCAGTACTAAATTGGTGATCCCTTGATGTCTCAGAAAACAAATTCTATATCAGAAATCGTAGCAGATCTACTTACATGACTATATTTTCCGATATATGCACTCCCTACTAACAGTAAAATACTGAAAAACATTTCCAACCCTGTATCAGAAACTTCAGTACATCTATGGACATAAAGTGTCTTCTGCGATGCTCACAGTCTCTTAAACAGCAGAACATTGAGAATATTTGCATTCTTGTATTAGAAATTAAAGTATATCTACTAGCCAATCCCTTCTTTTAGTCGGATTGCACCTCAAATTTCTCTTCTCCCCAGTGCTATTCTGTACCAAGTCATTAGTTACATGATCTACCCATCTAATATTCAGCATTATTTTATAGCACCACATTTCAAAAGCTTTTATTCTCTTCTTGTCCAAGCTGTTTATCATCCATGTCTCACTTCCATACATGGCTACACTTCATACAAGTATTTTCAGAAATTATTTCCAGACACTTAAATCTATCAAATTTCCCTTCTTCAGAAACGCTTTTCTTGCCATTGCCAGTCTACATTTTATATCCTCCCTGCTTCGATCAGCATCAGTTATTTTGCTTCCCTAATAGCAAAACTCATTTACTACTTTAAGCGTCTCATATCCCAATCTAATTCCCACGGAATTACCTGATTTAATTCGACTACATTCCATTATCCTTGTTTTGCTTTTGTTGATGTTCATCTTATATATTCCTTTCAAGATCCTGTCCATTCTGTTCAATTGCTCTTCCAACTTCTTTGCCGTCCCTGACAGAATTATAATGTCATTGCAAAATCTCAATTTCTTTATTTCTTGTCCCTGGACTGCAATTCCTACTCCAAATTTTTCTTTTGTTTCCTTTACTGCTTGCTCAATATACGGAGTAACATCGAGGATAAGCTACAACACTGTCTCAGTCCCTTCTCAAGCACTGCTTCCCTTTCATGCTCCTTGACTCATATAATTCCCATCTGGTTTCTGTACAAATTGCCACGCTGGGTAGCCATGTCACGGTCCACATG